>NC_135967.1:16945575-16976055 GCF_053455715.1 Rhinoraja longicauda | reverse complement strand
GGCGGTGGGTAGTGGGACTGCGGGAGGATATGATCGAGGACACCAGACTAGCTCTGAGCTCAGTGACACTCACGGATTCAGAAGGGGGAGGGGGGAGGGAGGATAGATGTTGGTGATGGAAGTGCAGGAGCTGTCCCAGTGTCAGCAGGGAATGTCCGCAGCTGTCCAGCTGTTCCCCCCCCAGTCCCCCGGGGATGTCCGCAGCTGTCCAGCTGTTTCCGCAGTCCCCCGGCGATGTCCGGAGCTGTCCCGCTGTCTGATTGCGGTTGCTGTGTTTACAGACTGGAGTAAGGCCGCCGCTGGGGCCACGGTCAGAGGACACCGCGCCGGCTCGTGGGCCGACTCCAAGTCGGGCTCCATCACCACCTCCTGCACCGGCTCCAGAAGAATCTGATCCTCCCGCAGGACTACGAGGACCGGTGGGTGGGCCGGGCAATCCAGGGTAGGGCCGTGACGAGGGGTGTGTGCGGGGCCAAGTGCAGGGGAGTGGAGCTGCGTGATGGGGGTGACGTGTTGCGGACGGTGTGTAGCTGTATGTGAGTGTGTGTGTGTCTGTGTGTGTATATATGTTTGTGGTGGCGAGTGTGTGTGATGGTGAGTGTGTGTGGGTGACGGTGACTTTGCGATTGTGTGCATGTGTGACGGTGAACACAAGTGTTAGTGTGCCCGGACACGCTGTGCTTGGAGATGGTATGTGTGTGTGTGTGTGTGTGTGTGTGTGTGTGTTGGTGTGTGTGAGAGTGTGTGCCTGTATCCATGTGACAGTGTGTGTGTGTGTGTGTGTGTGTGTGTGTGTGTGTGTGTGTGTGTGTGTGTGTGTGTGTGTGTGTGTGTGTGTGTGTGTTCTGTTGGTGTGTGTGTGTGGGTGTGATGGTGTGTGTGTGAAAGACAGAAGAGAAAAAGTCCTGATGGTGGGGTGACAACGGTGCGTGTAAATGTTGCTCTGATAGAGATAAACTGATATTTTTTTAGAGAGGTCACCGAGAGGATTGATGGGGACACGGCGGTGGATGGTATTTATAGACCAGAGTAGGCCATTCGGCCCTTCGAGCCAGCACACCATTCAATGTGATCATGGCTGATCATTCTCAATCAGTACCCCGTTCCTGCCTTCTCCCCATAATCCCCAGACTCCGCTATCCTTAAAAGCTCTATCTAGCTCTCTCTTGATGCATTCAGAGAATTGGCTCCACTGCCTTCTGAGGCAGAGAATTCCATAGACTGACAACTCTCTCACTGAACACGTTTTTCCTCATCTCCGTTCAAAATGGCCTACCCCTTTTACTTAAACTGTGGCCCTGGTTCTGGACTCCCCCAACATTGGAAACATGTTTCCTGCGTCTAACGTGTCCAACCCTTAATAATCTTATATGTTTCGATAAGATCCCTCTCATCCTTCTAAATTCCAGTGTGTACAAGCCTAGTCGCTCCAGTCTTTCAACATATGAAAGTCCCGCATTCCGGGAATTAACCTAGTAAACCTACGCTGCACGCCCTCAATAGCAATAATATCCTTCCTCAAATTTGGAGACCAAAACTGCACACAATACTCCAGGTGCGGTCTCACTAGGGCCCTGTACAACTGCAGAAGGACCTCTTTGCTCCTATACTCAACTCCTCTTGTTATGAAGGTCAACATTCCATTGGCTTTCTTCACTGCCTGCTGTACATGCATGTTTCCTTTCAGTGATTGATGCACCACGACACCCAGATCTCGTTGTACGTCCCTTTTCTAAACTGACAACATTCAGATAATAATCTGCCTTCCTATTCTTACCTCCAAAGTGGATAACCTCACACAACCTGTCCAAGTCACCCTGCAACCTCATTGCATCTTCCTCACAGTTCACACTACCACCCAGATTTGTATCATCCACAAATTTGCTAATGTACTTTTAATCCCTTCATCCAAGTCATTAATGTATATTGTAAATAGCTGCGATCCCAGCACGGAGCCTTGCGGTACCCAATTAGTAATTGCCTGCCATTCTGAAGGGACCCATTATCCCACTCTTTGCTTTATGTCTGACAACCAACTTTTCTATCCATGTCAGTACCATACCCCCAATACCATGTGCTCTAATTTTGCCACTAATCTCCTATGTGGGACTTTGTCGAAGGCTTTCTGAAAGTCAAGGTGCACCACATCCACCGGCTCTCCCTGTCAATTTTCCTAGTTACATCCTCAAAAAATTCAGAAGATTAGTCAAGCATGATTTCCCCTTCGTAAATCCATGCTGACTCGGAACGATGGGGACTTTTGCAAGGACTTTGGTAAGATCCCGCAGGGTGAGCTGGTCTGGAAGACATGAAGTCCAAGGTGAGCTTGCCAATTGTGTTCACATTGGCTTGAGAGAAGGAGTTAAAGGGTAATTATGGAGGGTGTTTCTCGATTGGAAACCAGTGCCAATGGTGTACCGCGGGGATCGGTGTGGGCCACTGTTCTCTATATTAACTATTTGGATGATAAAATAGTTAATATTATCAGTAAATACCACCAACATTGGTGGTAACAAAGGACAGTGAGGAGGGATATTGAAGTCTACAACAGAATCTTGATCAGTTGGGCCAAGGAATGGCAAATGGAATTTAACGCTGTAGCTAGGACCTGCTGATGCTGGTTTACACCGAAGATAGATACAAAATCTGGAGTAACACAGCGGGTCAAAGCATCTCTGGAGAAAATGGTGGTACGTTTTGGGTCGGAATACTACTTCAGACTGAAAGAAGGGTTCCGACCCGAAACGTCATTGACTGTTTTTCATCAGAGATGCTGCCTGACCCGCTGAGTTACGCCTGGAATTTAACTGCTTGGTGCATTCCAGCTCACTGACTGTTGGGTGTGTGTGAACGAATGTGACGGGATTGGTTACGGGGACGTGGGTGAGACTGGATGGTGCTCGCGGGCTGCGGGATTCACTGCCAGGATCCTAACCTATCCTCACAACCCAGGTTTAGATTTCAGTCCCAGTGGATTGAACAAGGCAACGATTGTAATCAGTGAATGACGGGAGTGACCGTTGGAACGGCGGAGTGATGGGAATGTCCAGTGCAACGGGCGGAGTGACGGGAATATCCAGAGGGATGGGCGGAGTGACGGGAATATCCAGTGCAACGGACAGAGTGACGGGAATATCCAGTGGCACGGAAAGAATGCGGGAATGTCCAGTGGAACGGCGGAGTGATGGAAATATCCAGTGCAAAGGACAGAGTGACGGAATATCCAGAGGGACGGGCGGAGTGGCCGGATATCCCGAGGATGGGCCGTGTGACGGGAATATCCAGTGGCACGGAGGAATGGCGGGAATGTCAGTGGAACGGGCGGAGTGATGGAAACATCAGTGCAAAGGACAGAGTGACGGGAATATCCAGAGGGATGGGCGGAGAGACGGAATATCCAGTGGGACGGGCGGTGTGACGGAATATCCAGTGGCACGGAAGGAGTGGCGGGATTATCCAGAGGGATGGGCGGAGTGACGGGAATATCCAGTGGACGGGCAGGGTGACGAGAATATCCAGTGGGATGGGCGAGTGACGGGAATATCCAATGGAACGGCCGGGGTGACGGCCGCCATGGCCGGTGGGATCGGAGCTGTCCCCGGCGGTGAGGAGTGAGGGGGGGCTGATCTGCCATCTTCCTTCGCACCAGGGACCCCCCACCGCCGCCTGCAGGTGAGGGGAGGGGGAGGGGCGAGGTGGGCAGGTCGGCGAGGGGTAGGAGATTGTGAAAGACGCACCATCATCACCCTCCTGTCATCTCAACTCATAGACGGTGGGTAGAGGGGGGGGGGGGGGGGGGGTGCCCGGGAGCTGTGTGGTTTTGGAGAGATCCTGCTGGCGAAGGAAAGCGGCAGGGCTGTGGTCCGCCGCCTGCGCTGCTTTATGCTGGAATTTCAATAAAGGCTGTTTGCATCGACCTGTCTCATTTCTTTGTCTCGCATTGGAGGCCGGCGGCTTGGTGTCAGGTCCCCTCCCACGGTGGGGGTAGAGTGGGGAAGGGGGTGGGCGCAGTGTCCAGCCCCCCCCCCCCCCCCCCTTCACGCCTCAGGCTTGGCTGAGATGTTGGATAGTAATCCAGATTATTAGAAGGGGGGGGGGGTTCTGGAGAGATCACAAGTAACACCAGGCCACTCCGCCCTCAATTATGTCCCACGATCAATGTGATCAATGGTGATCTATCTGGCCTCAATTCTCCTTTTGTGCCACTTTCCAATCACCTCTGTTCCTCATCTTTCAAATATTAAATATATCCAATAATACGGCGTCAGTAGCGTCGGGAGCAGAGATTCGCCGCCCTCTGACGGCTGACATTTCTAGCCATCTCACCTTTTAGTGACCACCGCTTGCTTCGCTGCTTGGTTGCCTTGTTCATGACTCCCCACCAGTGAAAACACCTCAAAATGTACCCTGTGTAGGAAAGAACTGCAGACACTGGTTTAAATCGAAGGTGAACACAAAATGCTGGAGTAACTCAGCGGACAGGCCAGTATCTCTGGAGAGAGGAAATGGAGATGGATCTCGACCCGAAACGTCACCCATTCCTTCCCTCCGGAGATGATGCCCGGCCCGCTGAGTTACTCCACCATTTTGTGTCTACTTCAAAATCTACCCTGTCGAGCTCCCACCACCATCCTTATTGGAATCACGCTTCACCTTCCTTTCCAATCAAATTCCATCATCTGCAGCCCTTTTCCGGTCCGCAAATCACCTCCCAACCTTTGACTCCATCTGCCAACCAACCCCTCCATCTTACATTTGTCAACTCTTGCCCACACTCCTCCTCTCCTATTATACGGGCTATCTCTGCTTCACTCGCCCAGTCCACCTGCGATATCAAAATTCAAGGGAGACTCGACTCTTGATTGTACATCTTCAGTGCATTCCCTCCACAGATGCCACCTGACCCCTTGAGTTCCTCCGGCACTTTGTTGTCCCAGATACCAGCATTTATAGTCCCTCGTGTCCGCATGAGACACGTGTTTATTGGATGAAGAAGAGAACAGAAAACCAGGGAGTTCACGGTTAAACCAACAACCAGGCACCGCGGGAGCGCTGTGTACAGTTCCTGTCAGCCCTCTACACTGGATCTGTGGCAGAGTGTCTGGAACTCGCTGCCTGGGGTGGGGGGGGGGTGTTTGGGGGGGGGAGGGGGTTGGGGGGAGACCGTCCCCGTGTTTACACACTACATCGAGGTCTGTCACCGACAGCGCTGCGTACCCATAACTGGGCATGCGATTACCTCAAGCACATTTCTGCCAGCATGGACACGATGGGCCGATCGGTCTGTGTTATACCTTTCTGTCTTTGCTGTAGCTAATGGACCTTATTGGAATTTGGAGCTTTGTCAACGAAGACTTGTAATGGCTAAAAAGCTAATATTCAGAATATGCACACAGTCAGTCGTCAGTCTCGGTTTTCGCCACAACGCGGCAGTACCATTCACAACTACCGTTTCCACACACCGGTCACACCGGCTCCAGGGTGCTTGGTCTTGGTGGTCAGAGGGTAGAGGAGCTGAGGTGTTACTCTGACTGGAGGCATGTGACCTGTGGAGTTTTGCAGGGATTGGTGCTGATGCTTAAAAAAAATACAAACACTTTATTCCAAAACAAAAACAAACATACAAAGTAGTTACGCGATCAAATCAAAAGCAGCCTGTATTTGGCAGTTTACAAACAATACAGTCATCAAATTAAAATTCCGCCAACTTTGTCAATAATACATTCGACCTCCCGCGGCGACCAGCATTCACCGAAGGCCTCCAGAGTCCCCGTGCGCGCGCGCCCGTGTGTGTGTGTGTGTGCGCATGTATATTTATATGTGTATATATATATATATATATATATATATATATGTGTGTGTGTGTGTGGTGTTTGGGAGGTCAAATGTAAGAGGAAAGTACCTTAGGTGGTTAACAGCAGGCCCCTTAGGTGGTTAATCAGAGGGACCTTGGTGTGGAAGTCCATAGCCCACTGAAAGTGAGAACACAAGTAGCGAGAGTCGTAAAGAAGGTGTGTGGGATGCTTAGCATCGTCGGTCGAAACATCGAGTATAAAAGCTGGAAAATCTTGTACAGCTTTATAGAATTTAATTAGACTGCGTTCGGAGTATTGTGTGTAGTTCTGGTTTCCCTATTCCAAGAAGGATGTGGGGACTTTCGAGAAGGGCGCATGAGATTTATCAGAATGCCGCCTGGATGAAAAGGCCTTATCTAAAAAGCGTTGTTTTCTGGGAGGTATCAGAGGCTGAGGGGACACCTGTTGGACGCATATAAAATGATGAGAGGCATCGAGTAAGCAGGCAGAACCAGGGTGGAAATGTCAAATACTAGAGGGCATAGCTTTAAGGTCAAAGGGGCAAAGACGAAAGCAGATTTGAGGCAAGTATTTTTACGCAGGGTGTGGCATGTGTATGGAATGTTCTGTCCGAAGAAGTAGAAGAAGCAGATGTGATAGCAACTTTTAAGAGGCGTTTAGACAGGACAGATGAAGCAGCAGAGAATAGAGGGGCAGAGTACGTGAAGGCAGAGGAGATTAGTTTAATTTGGCATCGTGTTCGGCACAGACATGGTGGGTCAAAGGACCTGCTGCAGTGCTGTACTGATCTAATCCCATGTTTCCAGAGGCTTTTGCACATAATCCAGCCCCTCCATGTCCAACGGCAGAAGGACCCTTGATTGTGGTCTTCCCCCACAGAAGCCTCGGCGTTGGCTGCACCAAGCTTCAGTGCGTCCCTCCGCACTTACTCTTCACTGGATTTGGCCTGAAAGACATTTCGCTCTGCTGGGAGACCAACAAATTTCTGGCAGTCGAAAGAGCATCTTTCACCGAGCCGATGGTCTTCCTGCAGTTGATGTCTGTATCAGTACACCCTCTGGGCACTCAAAGCCCTGATACCCGCAGCTGGGGCAAGAGCCCTGGAACCTCCCTCATGCACAGTCCTTCTTATTTCAAAAATAGACCTAATTCATAAAATGAGCAAAGGAAACATAAAGGAAGGAGTGCGTGCTGTGATTGGGCGGCCCCTCGAAGCCAGACTAGGGCTGGTGCCTGTAGCCTGGTGCCTGGTGCCTGTAGCCTGATGGTCAGTGTTGGTCTGGACAGCGCTGCTCAGGATCAATGGAGTTTTTATCCTGCAGACATTCCGTGCTGAGCACTGCCTAATGCCCTTGTGGTCAGAGGTGTTGCTGAGGAAGAACTTTTCCACAAAGGACAGGAAGCGCAGCAATGGTCGAGCTGACTCTGATATTGTGTGGCAATGGGCCCAGGCCCATCCTTTGTGTTGCTGGCTACAGGTAGAAGAGCACACGGTGAACTTGATGCCCACGTACACTGCCTCTACACCCAGCCTGATGCTGGCTGGCACGCATGGAGGTGGCCAGGGGATATCAACATTAGGCACGGTTTTGGGAGAACTCTTCCTACCCCCACCCCTTCCCCCCCCCCACCCCCACCCCCCAATAGTGAGGTGAGTTGCTACACAACCTCCGTTAGGCAGCGTCCGGGCCTACAGCTTATGTGGTCCAATACGGGACATGGGCGATCCCGTACGGGACAATCCAATTTAGCCCAAAATACGGGACGTCCCGGCTAATACGAGACAGTTGGCAACCCTAGTTAGCCTACACTGTCCGGGCCCACAGTGTCGGGCCTACAGTCAGTGGCTAAACGTTTCTCTTATTATACTATTGCCTGTCCAAATAGGTGTTTCCAGCATTTTTTAGATTTTTATTTCATATTTCAAGTATCTTAGCTTTTAATGCATTTCAATCTCAAATTTGAATCAGTGTACAAAAAAATGACAAAGTTACAAATCACGGCGGCTCCTCCTTTTGTCCCCCCCCCCCTCCACCTACAGCGATCCTCCCATGCCGGGTCCTCCATTGTTCTTACCCCCCCCCCCCCCCTCACAGCGGTCCTCCACGCTCTCATTGACCGTCGACCACGGGTTGACCCGCGTGGCATCGCCGCCGCCGCCGCCCCATCGTCGTGACGCTTCACCGCTGCCACCGCCAAGGCCTCGCCGCTATCGATGCCCCACTTCACACCTCTGTGGTGTCGACCCGGGCCCCAGCCGCGGGCTCCGTTGGCCGCTTCGCGCGATCTGGGCTTCTACCAGCGAGGCCCCGGCTGGTCCCCGACCCGGGCTTCTACGCGGCGATCCAAGAGGCATCGAGACCGCGGCATCGCGATTAAGGCCTTCGGCTGCGTTCCCAGTCCACAGCCGTCGGGACGCGTCAGAAGAAGCTGCAAATGCTGATTTACACTGAAGATAGGCACAGTTTGCTGGAGAAACTCAGCGGGGTCTCGGGAGCGAAGGAATGGGTGATGTTTTGGATCGAGACCTTTCTTCAGACCAGAGGTGTCGGAGCGGTGCTCCGGTGAGCTCCGGCAGCACTCACCCCTGGTGAGTGGGGGGTCAGGGTCTGTGTCTCGGAGTTGGCGTTTGGGCGGTGATGCGCCTGCTGCCCATGCGCAGCCCCGTTGCCAAAACATTCCTAACCGGTGGTTGTGGAGCGGCGCGCGCAACACAGCGCAGGGCCCGACAATGTTAATCCGGCCCTGAGTAGCAGTCCCGCTCCACCCCCCTCCCTCCATCCTCCCCCCCCCCCCCCCCTCCACCCCCCTTCCCCCCCCCCCCCCCTCCTCCCTCTACTCCACGCACAGTAAACTCCCGGTGATGTGGGAGGGTAGTGGTCGGGTGAGAGTGGTGGAGGAGGAGAGTGTGAGTGAGGTTGGGGATGGGGGTGAGGGTGAGCGTGGGAGGTTGGGGTGGGGGAGTCCTGGGTAAAGCTGCCGAGAGCCTAGGACTTATGCCCTCCCCTGGCCGCCTCTTTAAAGTCATTCCCATTTGTTTACTGCCTGTCCCGTACTCCTATTCCAAATTAAACCAACCAAGAAAAAAATTATAGGTGTGAAAACGCAAACTACCAGATTCAGGGATAGTTTCTTTCCAGCTGATTATCAAGCAACTGAATCATCCCACCACAACCAGAGAGCAGTGCTGAACTTCTATTTACCTCTTTGGTGAACCTCAGACTATTCTTGATCGGACTTTGCTGGCTTTTCCTTGCACTAAATGTTATTCCTTAATCAAAGAAACAGAAACATAGAAAAATAGGTGCAGGAGTAGGCCATTCGGCCCTTCGAGATGGCTGATCATCTAAAATCAGTACCCCATTCCTGCTTTTTCCCTATATCCCTTGATTCCTTTAGACCTAAGAGCTAAATCTAACTCTCCCTTGAAAATATCCAGTGAATTGGCCTCCACTGCCTTCTGTGGCAGAGAAACCCACAGATTCACAACTCTCTGGGTGAAGAAATGTTTCCTCATCTCAGTCCTGAATGGCCTACCACTTATTCTTAAACTGTGGCCCCTGGTTCTGGACATTTTTTCCTGCATCTAGCCTGTCCAATCCTTTAAGAATGTTATTTTTTTTTTCTAAAGATACCCCCTCATCTTTCTAAATTCCAATGAATACAAGCCCCGTCAACCCATTCTTTCATCATATGTCAGTCCTGCCATCCCGGGAATTAACTTGGTGAACCTACGCTGCACTCCCTCAATAGCAATAATGTCCTTCCTCAAATTAGGAGAGCAGAATTGTACACAATACTCTAGGTGCGGTCTCACCAGGGCCCTGTACAACTGCAGTAGGACCTCCTTGCTCCTAAACTCAATTCCTCTCGCAATGAAGGCCAACATGCCATTAGCTTTCTTCACTGCCTGCTGTACCTGTATGCTTACTTTCAGTGACTGATGTACAGTACAAGCACACTCCGTTCTGGTTGCACCTCCCATTTTCCTAATCTGACACCAATCAGATAATAATAATCTGCCTTCCTGACCATTCACCTGCCTTCTTTGTGGAATATATACACTGTAAGTGGTTTGATTGTAATTATGTATTGTCTTTCTTTTGACTGGATAGCACGCAACAAAAGCTTTTCACTGTACCCCGGTACACGTGACAAGTAAACTGAACTGAATGCCGCCAATTACGCGCATAAACCGGCACTTGCCTCATGCCTGCCCTGTCCGCCAGCGCGCCTGCCTGCGGGAGTGACTGCCCCTCACTCTCTGTACAAGTGGCCGCTCGGCCCATCTCCCTGGGGCTTTGCAAGTTGCACCCTGCTCACCATCACTGCCGCCGGTGGTTACGGGGGAGGAAGTATTGTCTGAAATGCGAACTATTTGTTACCTGCGCAAGGACTGACAACAAGCGCTGGCTCTGAGCCGCAACTGGAAAAACCAGTCGGTGCCGCGACTGTCGTCAGCCGCGGCTCCAGTCAACGCCCGTGGCCAGCCGTGAAACTGCAGCCGGTTTCGGTCAGCTCTTGGTATAAATCCCTGCCTCCCCTAATCTCAAACCCTGCCCCTGTCAAACATCTGAGAACGACACGTTCCAGAGAAAATAACCATGATTGGGGTTGGTGGCGTTTCGGTGGGGCGAGCATACCATCTGAAGGATTCCGACCCGAAACGTCACCTCTCCGCGTTCTCCTGAGATGCTGCCTGGCCCGCTGAGTTACTGCAGCACTTTGTGTCTTTCCGTGTAAACCAACACCTGAGATCCCTTGTTTCTATCATCAATGGGATTGATCAGGAATAAGGAAAGCATTAAATCAGGAGGCAGAATATTCCCTGCCAATCCCGCATAATCTCTCTCCCCCCCCCCCCCTCCTCGCCGACCCCAGAATCTCCAGTATAAAGAACTTACAACTTCAGATCGCTGCTCAGAGAACAACAAGATCAGTGTCCAAACCCCGAGAGACAGTGGCGCCACTGATCCGGCTTGCCGTCAGCTCCAGCCTTGGAGGTGGCAGGGTGGGGCTCACTGCTGTTCATGTCCCGCCTGGCCTGGCCATTACCTCCATCCCCGGCAAGGCCCACTCAAGGGTCCCGACCCGAAGCGTCACCCATGCTCTATATAGACGCCGCCCAACCCTCCGAGTTACTCCGGCACTTTGACTTTTTTTAAAAATCTGCAGTTGCTTGTATCTCCCCTGTTGTCGACCGTTTTTTTAATGACCCATGGGGACAGCAGACCCTGCTGGGATCACAGGTGTTTCGGCTTGGCTATTGCTGTGTGTGTATATGGGTGTGCCTGTGTCTGTGTATGGTTGTATGTGTGTGTGTGTGTGTGTGTGTGTGTGTGTGTGGATGTGTGTATCTGTTTGTGTATGTGTGGTATGTGTGTCTGTGGGTGTGTGAATGTGTGTGCGTGTGTCTGTGTATGGTTGTATGTGTGTGTGTGTGTCTGTGGGTGTGTGAATGTGTGTGTGTATGTGTATACATGTTTGTGTATGCGTGTGTCTGTGTATGGTTGTATGTGTGTGTGTGTGTGTGTGTGTGTGGATGTGTGTGTGTGTGTGTGCGCGTGTGTCTGTGTATGGTTGTATGTGTGTGTGTGTGTGTGTGGATGTGTGTGTGTGTGTGTGCGCGTGTGTCTGTGTATGGTTGTATGTGTGTGTGTGCGTGTGTCTGTGTATGGTTGTGTGTGTGGATGTGTGTGGATGTGTGTGTGTGCGTGTGTCTGTGTATGGTTGTGTGTGTGTGTGTATCTGTTTGTGTATGTGTAGTATGTGTGTCTGTGGGTGTATGAATGTGTGTGCGTGTGTTTGTGAGTGTGCGAGTGCGTGTCAATATGTATGTGTTTTTGGACCGCTGTGTATCTGTGTCGGTGTCTGTGTCGACGTGTGTTTACGTGTGTCTGTGTGTGTATGTCTACTTATGTGTTTGTGTGTGACAGCCCCCTGGGACAGCCGTTCCTGGGAACCGGCCCTGCACTGGCATCTGACAGATACAAACTGCTGGAGTAACGCAGCGTGTCAGACAGCTTCTCTGGACAGCAGTGATAGGTGACGTATCGGGTCGAGACCCTTCTTTAGACCCGACCCAGAACATCCCCAATCCATGTTTTCCAGAGATGTTGCCAATCCCGCTGAGTTACTTTCGTACTTTGTGCCTGTATTTGGTATAAAAAAAGCATCTGCAGTTCCTTTTTATTACACTCTGAGCTCTGACAGCCTCGCTGGGATCAGGATGTTTCCTCATTCCTGGAGCAGGGGAACCGGTCGGAGAACATTCCGCTGTCCGAGCCTCAGCCCGGGGCTGCCCGAGAGGGTGGGGCCGGAGCCTGGACTCTCCAATCAGCCGGAGCCTGCCCGCTGCCTCGCACCGCCGGATCAGCATTCCGCCTGGACGCTGCCATGGACCGGACCGAAGCGCGGAGTACAGTCCGAGACACCACCGCTCGCTGAGCATGAGTGGCCCCAGGCCTGCCCCTCCCCGGGGCGGCTCACCCCTGGAGGGAAAGTCAGGTAGGGCAGGCACGCTCCATACATAGCCCACCCACCATCTCCACATGGGTGGGAGTCACGAACGCCCCTGGGTGCTTGGGTCGGTGGGAGACAGCGTCCCATCCCCTCACAGAGAGAGGCTCGGTTGGTCTGGGTGCTGGAATAAGCGTGCGAGGAGAAGGAGAGAGAGGTCGCGGGGGGGGGGGGGGGGGGGAGAGGATGGAGTGGGGGCAGAGTTAGGGAGAGGAGGCTGGAGGTGGGGAGATGGCCAGATGGGGAATGGGAGGGTGGGGAGAGGGAAGGACCAGGGTGTGTGGAGATGGGGCAGGGCAATGAGCGAGAGATGGGAGGGGGTGGGGGTGAAGAGAAAGAGGTAAGATGTACAGGAGAGGGAGGATGGGGAGAGGGGGGAAAGAAAAGTGGTCAAGCGATAGTGATAGGAGACTCGTTATTTAGAGGGACAGGCAGGAGATTCTTTGGCAGCAATTGAGATGTGTTGCCTCCTGTGCCAGGCTCCATGATATTCAGAACATTGTCAAGGGGTGGGATGACCAGCAAGAAGCAATTGCACATGTCGGCAGAACTGACATGGGTACGAAACGGTAGATGAGGTCCTACGGAGTGAATATTGGGAGTTGATAAAATATTAAATGGCACAACTTCAAGAGTAGAAATCTTTGGATTACTCCCGGTGCCATGTGCTTGTGAGGGTAGGAATAGGAAGATAGGATTGACGAATGTGTGGCTCAGAGGTCGGTGTGGGGGGGGGGGGGGGGGGGGGGGAGGTGGCAAGAATTTAGATTTTTGGAGCATTGGGATCGCTTCTGTGGCAGAGCTGTCTTGTACAAGAGGGACAGGTTGCACCTGATCTGGACGGCACCAATATGCAAGCAGGGACGTTCACCCCTAGTGCTACATGGGAGAGTTTAAACTGAAGAAGCGACCAGGCAAGGAGGTCAGCAAATGATGGGGCTGATGGGAAGGTACAGGTTAGGGCTAATAAGTCTCAATGGTCGGACCGGCAGGGAGAGGCAATGATTATTGTGGGGATGGCCGATGAACTTAGAGCCCAGATGAGTGTTTCGGACAATGATGTGGTCATTATGGAAATGTGGTTGTGAGAGGGACATGACTGCCAGCTGAGTGTTGTGAAGTTTCGATGATTTAGATGTCCAAATTGAGGTGTAAGAGGTGGAGGAGTTGGGCTTCTGTCAGGGAGACTGTCACAGTGGCACTTAGAGAGGACAGACTGGAGGATTTGTCCGCTAAAGCAATATGGGTAGAACTCAAAAATAAGAAAGGTGCAAGCACTCTAAAGGCATTATACTATAGGCTCCCAAATAACAAGTGGGAGATAGAGGAACTATCTATATTGGGTTTGACTTTAACTTTCCCAATTTTGACTGGGACTTTCTCAGTGCAAAATGCTTAGATGGGACAGATTTTATTAGGTGTTTCCAAGAGAGTTTCCTGAAACAGTAAGTGGAAAGTCCAATGCAGGAAGGGAACATTATTGTCTTTGTTCACAAAATGCTGGAGTAACTCAGCAGGTCAGGGAGTATCTCGGGAGAGAAGGAATGGGTGACGTTTCGGGTGGAGACCCTTCAGAAGAAGAAGGGTCACCCATTCCTTCTCTCCCGAGATGCTCCCTGACCTGCTGAGTTACTCCAGCATTTTGTGAATAAATACCTTCGATTTGTACCAGCATCTGCAGTTATCTTCTTATACTAATTATTGTCCTTGTGTTGGGAAATGAGCCTGGCCAGGTGACTGGTGTTTCAGTGGAAGTATTTTGGGAACAGTGGTCTTTGTAAGTGCACTTTGGTCAACGTGGGTTGTTTTTAAATGTGCTATACAAATAAATTGACTTGACTTGACTTGACTTAACTCAATAAGTATTAAGATGGTTAAAATTATGGACAGGTCTGGATTTTGGGGGAAGTTACTAAATTGAGGTAAGGCGGATTACTGCATTATTAGCAGAAGCCACAGAGAGTAAATTGGGGGAAGTGTTTATGGGTACAATCATCAAACACGTGGTACTTGTTTAAAGACCAGCTGATCAGAGTTCAGCACCAGCTTATTCCAGTAAGGAAGAGCAATAAGGATGGCAAGGTAAGGGAACCTTGCATCACCAAAGGGGTTGTAAATTTGTTCAAAAAGAAAAAAGGAAGCGTAAGTTGGATTCAGAAAGATGAAATCAGAGCCTTTGAAGAATATCAAACAAGTAAGAAAGTACTCAAGTGGAGTTGGCCCTTCTAAGGGCCACAAGGGGCCATGATATGGGTTTGGTGTCTTGGATTGAAGAAAATGCGAAGGCTTTTATGTGTACATTAAAAACAAGAAGGTAACCAAGGGGAAGGTAGAATCGCTTAAGGATGAAGAAGGAAATTTGTGCTTGGAGTCAGAGGATGTAAATGAAGAAATATCTGAAGAAGGGTCTCGACCTGAAAAGTCACTCATTCCTTCTCTCCAGAGATGCTACTGGTCCCGCAGTCACTACAGCATTTTGTGTCTATCCTAGGTGAGGTACTTTGCATCTGCATTCACCAAGGAGAAGGACATGGAGGACAATGGGATCAATGTGGGCAATATTATATCTAGGGCAGTTTGAGATTAAAAAAGGAATATGGTGTGAGGCTCTTGAGCATTAAAGTGGATAAATCCCCAGGGGCTGATTAGATCTATCCCAGCTTATTGATAGAGCCATGAGGCTGTATGGGCTTTGACAAAGATCCTTGCATTTTCTCTAGCCACAGGTGAGATCTCAGAGGATTGGAGAGCAGCCAATGTTGTTCCTTTGTTTAAAAAGTGAAGTAGAGTGAACCCAGGTAATTATAGGCTGCTGAGCATTGCGTTAGTGAGGAAGCTATTGGAGAGAATTTTTCATGGCAGGGTTTACTCCCATTTGGAAGAGAATGGGTTAATTAGTAACAGTCAACATGGCCTTGTACGCGGCAGGTTGTATTTGACTAACGTAATCGAGTTTTTTGAGGAAGTGACTAAAATGATCAGTGAGGAGAAGCCAACGAATGCTGTCTATATGGATGTTAGTAATGCATAGGTAAAGTCCTATGGTAGGCTGATACAGGAGATTAAAATGCATGGGATCCATGGTGATTTGTTTGGATCCCAGAAATGGTTACTGATAAAAGACAGAGGGTTGTGATGGAAGGAGGTTATGCTGGCTGATGGTCTGTGACCTGTGGAGTTCTGCAGAGTTCCGTTGTTCGTGATTGATATATGTGTGTGTGTGTGTGTGTGTGTGCGTGTGTGTGTGTGTATATATATATATATATATATATATATACACATATATATATATAGCTTGAATGTAAATGGGTTAGCTAGTAGTTTTGCAGATGGCAATAAAGTTACTGGAGTTGTGGACAGTGAGGAAGAGTATACAACGGGATATAGATCAAGTACAGAAGTGGGGATTAATCTGAGCAAGTGTGAGGTTTTGCACTTTCTGAGGTTGAATGTAAAGGGAAAATATAGTTACTACTTGCTCCTCTCTCTGCACATTAACCATACCCCTCCATTAATGTACAGAGGGATATTGGGATCTAAGTACATAGCTCCCTGAAAGTGGCAACACAAGTAGATAGTGTAGTAAAGCAGACGTGTGGTATGCTTGCTTCCATTGGTCAGAGCATTGAATAGAAGATTCAGGAAGTCACAATGCAGCTCTTGGACCTGGGTTAAACCAGCATCTGCAGTTCCTTCCTACACACCAGGTGAAGCCACATTAGGAGCACTGTATTATGTACATTTCTGGTTGCCTCATTATAGGAAGTGTAAGCTTTGGAAAGGGTGCAGAAGAGATTTACCAGGCTGCCTTAATTGGAGGGTATTAGGTATGAGGAAAGGTTGGACTAGTTTTTTCTTCTTTGGAACACCGGAAAGTGAGGAAAGACCTGACAGACGTTTATAAAATGATGCGAGGCTTGGATGAAGTAGACTTTAAAAATCATTTCCCCAGGGTGGAAATGTCGCAGATTAGAGGGCGTAGCTTTAGTGGTGACAAGTTTAAATGGGATGTATGGGGCAAGTTTTTTACACAAAGGGTAACACATTGCCAGGAATGGTGGTGGAGGCCGATACAATCGTGGTATTTTAGAGGCTTTTATATCTGCACATGGATACGGAGGGATATGGATTATGGTTTAACCTATCATCACGTTCAGCAAGGGTGGATGTGGGCTTGTGATACACATGTGAGGGTGGGAGGAGGGTTGCTGTTTTGGAAGGGGTGGGAGAGGGGTGAGAGTTGAGGGGATGTGATGCTGAGGGGTGGGGCTGGGAGTGGTGAAGGTGGTGGTGAAGGGGTGGGTGAGGGGTAAAAGGAATGTGTTGGGGGAGGGAGGGGTGAGCGGATGGGACAGTTACTTTGTGCCCCTGGTGCTGTGCTGACTACGTGCTTGTGGTGCAGGTGCGAGGGTGCATGCGGCACCCCAGGGTGCGCCACCTGCCTCCCCTGACCCCCCTCCCGCGGACCCAGAGCGGAGCACACACTGCACCATCCTCACCTACTTCACCGGAGACATCAACAGCGTAGTGGACGCGCACTTCGCCCGAGCGCTGAACCGTGCTAAGATACCCGCCATCGCCGGGGCCAAGAGGAAGGCAGACAGCGTTGAGAGACGAGCAGGTGAGGCGCGGGAGAGGGGGTGGGGTGGGGAAGGAGGTTGTGGGTGGGGAGGGGGAGGGTGGGAAAGGGGAGGGGTGGGGGCACTGTGGGTTAGTGAATTGAAGATGCTGGTTTACAAAAAAGGCACAAAGTGCTGCAGTAACTCAGCAGCATCTCCGACGAACATGATTAGATGACATTGGAACCCTTCTTCAGACTGATTCAAGGTTTTAAGGTTAGTTTATTGTCACATGTACCAATTAAGGTACAGGAAATTCGAATTACCATACAGCAATACTAAAAAAAAGCAACAAGACACACAACTACATATAAGTTAACATAAACACCCACCACAGCGGATTCCCCACGTTCCTCACTGTGATGGTTGGCAGGCAATAAGGTCCAATCCCCTTCCTCTTTATTTTTGGGGAATGCCGGGAGGGGTTGGGGGAAATCTGGAAGAGAGGAGGGCATGACAAAGCCTGGTGAGGGATAGGTGGATACAGGTGAGGGTTTTATTTCATAGGCAGATGGCTGGACAAAGGCCAGAGATGACAAGACAAAACATGTGAGACAAGGATAGATGTACGAATTTGGAGGGCAGAGAAAGGATTAGAAGTGGAAAGTAAGGTTGGGGGGGTGTGTCTTCATTAATGATCTAAAACCGGACAATTCAATTTTAATTCTGTTGGGTTACGAGCTATCTAAGTGGAATATGAGGCTGTGTTCCTCTACTTTGTGCGTGGCCTCACTCTGGCAATGGAGAAGGCCCAGGACAGAAATGTCAGTGTGGAAATTAGGAAGTGTGAATACGGTTAGCAACCACGAGATCCAGCAGGCCTTGGCTGATCGAACGCAGTGGTCGACTGGTGTGGGACTGTCCGGGTCGGTTTGGGTCAGTGGGGCTTGTCCGAAACACTCCGGACAAGGGTTAGTTCCTGATCTCCGGACAGCGGTCAGAACCCGATCTCCCTCTTTTCCAGGCGAGGAGCTGCCGGCCCCGTGGCCTCCGGCCAGTCTCTGGCCACACCCGTACCTGGGACCCCCGCCACCCGCCGCCCGGACCGCGGGGCCGACACCCACCGACTACCCGCCGGGGCTGCGGCCCGGGCCCTGGCTACAACCGGGCGGCCCATGTACTCCCGTGTACCCGGCGCCCACCGACCCCGGGCGCCGCTACAGCCCGCTGCTGGTGCGGATCCCGGGACAGAGCCGGGCGCCCCCGCCCCGACCCAAGGCAACTGGCCCCGCCACCTGGACCGCCATCCCACCCGGACTCCCCACCGCCCCGGGGGCGGAGGTGGCGCCGAGACCCGAGCGGTGGAGCAGCGATGAAGGTAACGCCCGCGGCCTGGGAGCGGCGTTGGGGGGGGGGGGGGGGGGGGGATGGAGGCCGAGGGGCAGCGACGGCGGCCGTTCATTCACCAAGTGGCAGGTCGAAGGGTAGAGACGGATCATCACACTGACCCTGACCCCAGCACTGACCCTGACCCTGACCCCAGCACTGACCCTGACCCCAGCACTGACCCTGACCCCAACACTGACCCTGACCCCAGCACTGACCCTGACCCCAGCACTGACCCTGACCCCAACACTGACCCTGACCCCAGCACTGACCCTGACCCCAGCACTGACCCTGACCCCAACACTGACCCTGGCCCCAACACTGACCCTGACCCTGACCATAACACTGATCCTGATCCCAACACTGACCCTGACCCCAGCACTGACCCTGACCCGGACCCTAGCACTGACCTTGACCCCAACACTGACCCTGACCCCAGCACTGACTCTGACCCCAGCACTGACCTTGACCCCAACACTGACCCTGACCCCAGAACTGACCCTGACCCCAACACTGACCCTGACCCCAGCACTGACCCTGACCCCAACACTGACCCTGACCCCAGCACTGACCCTAACCCCGCACTGACCTTGACCCCAGCACTGACCCTGACCCCAACACTGACCCTGACCCCAGCACTGACCCTGATCCCAGCACTGACCCCAGCACTGACCCTGACCCCAGCGCTGACCCTAACCCTAACCCCAGCACTGACCCTGACCCCAGCACTGACCCTGACCCCAGCGCTGACCCTGACCCTAACCCCAGCACTGACCCTGACCCCAGCACTGACCCTGACCCCAGCACTGACCTTGACCCCAGCACTGACCCTGACCCCAGCACTGACCCTGACCCCAGCACTGACCCTAACCCCAGCACTGACCCTGACCCCAGCACTGACCCTGACCCTAACCCCAGCGCTGACCCTGACCCCAGCACTGACCCTGACCCCAGCACTGACCCTGACCCTAGCGCTGACCCTGACCCTGACCCCAGCACTGACCCTGACCCTAACCCCAGCGCTGACCCTGACCCCAGCACTGACCCTGACCCCAGCACTGACCCTGACCCCAGCACTGACCCTGACCCCAGAACTGACCCTGACCCCAGAACTGACCCTGACCCTGACCCCAGAACTGACCCTGACCCCAGAACTGACCCTGACCCCAGCACTGACCCTGACCCCAGAACTGACCCTGACCCCAACACTGACCCTGACCCCAGCATGGGTGTGGAGAATGCTGTGTTGTCCGACGAGGGTAGCGGAATAGGGAGCGATGTCGGGACAGTGAGGTGTCGGATGGGAAGGGGTGTGGGGGTGGGGACGGGGGAGGGATGCTGTGTCTCGGGATGGGGAGGGGCGAGGTCTCGGGATGGGGAGATGGCGAGGTCTCGGGATGGGGAGGGGGAAGGGATGTCCAGGGTGTCTGCTGAGACTAACCGCAACGTTGTGTCGGCAGGTTTGGAGCGACAGGAGCTTCAGAGAGACATTTATTGGTATTAGCGTCTCTCCCAACTCCCGCACCCGCCTCTGCCGGCCCTGGTGCCTTGGGCCCGGGCTGTGGGGATCTCTCTGTCCCTGAACTGAGGGCACCGTGTGCGAACTGCCCCCCCCCCCAGTACTTCCACTCAGCGCACAGTTGGGAAGTTACCGTCCCCCGCTCCAGGTCGGACCAACACCTGGGACCTTCAGGGAACCTGCAGCTTCCAGCGGCGGCCCGGAATCCACATTGACTCGACCCACCCGCAGGCACGGACAGCGGCGAGGGAGACTCGCTCACCAGGAGGAGTGGAGCGCTGGACTCGGGGCCCGGGCAGCGGAGGCATGGCCACCATCGGAGAAGTGACGGGACCATACAGAGACTGGAGACGGAGGAAGAGGCGACCCTGTAGATGTAGGGAGTGAGAGGGGCGGGGAGGGGGTCACAGAGAAAGAGGGGTGTTGAGGGATACCCATGGCGGGGAGGGATGTAGGGGCCGAACGGTCTCGGGTTAGGAATGGGGTGCAAAGATAGGGAGGGGTCTTTGGGCCGGAGAAGGTCACAGATACGGGATGGGGGCGGGGGTAGGAGCCAGAGGGGTTAGGGCAGGGGTTACAGAGACCGTGAGGGGTGATTGGGGCGGAGGAGGGGGGTTACAGAAACAGGGAGGGGTGTTTAGGCTGGAGGGGTTAAGGGGGGGATATCAAAGACAGGGATGGCCGGAGGGGTTGTGGGGAGGGGGTTACTGAGACAGGGGCGGGGTGTTTGGGTCTGAGTGGGTTACAGGTAAAGGGGTGGGGGTCCAGTTCTCTCACGCCTCCCCGGAAGCCTCCCACTGTCTCCGGCCTGGCCTAATGTCCGAAGACCGTCCAGCGACCCTCCAGCGGGGCGCGGCTGCCCCCTCCGGCCCTGGACTGCTGGGACCCTGCACCATCTCCTCCACCATTCCCGGGTGGCGCTCCTTCTCCTGGACGGACCTGGAGTGTCCGCAGCCCGGCCGACTCGCTGCCAGCCGCCGCTGAACGGCCTGGCTCTGGGTGGCCCATGTGCTAGGCCTGGATTAGTGAACGTGTCGCCTCACAGAGCCCTGGGTTGGGTCTGCCCCCCTTTGCCCGCACGCTGCTGGTCACTGAGATACACCCTGGATACACAGCAGGCTAGGCAGCGGCTGTGGAGGGAGAGACAGAGTTGGGGTCATTCCTCAGCTGCTGGGATTGTCCGGCATTCCAACTGCTTTGCATCGCTGTTACTCCCTGGTCGTCGGCTCTCGGGACCAATGGCATTAGCTGCTCTCGGCCGTGGGGTCGGGCCAGGATGGGAAAAGGGTTCTTCGCCCCGATGTCGGGCAGCACGGCAGACTCCGAGGCTCAGTCACGGCGCGACCCAGGAATCTGAGAGATCGGCCTCTGGGATAGCAGGAGGCGGAGGGGTCGCCCGTGGCGTTGTGGAGGTGGGTGCAGGGGTAGGGAGTGGGGCCGAATGGTCCACTCTGCCTCTTGTGTTTGAAGATTGAAGTACAGATATCGGGATGATGAAGAATGTATCCAAGCTGTAATAATACGAAGTGATCCAACTGTGTCACTGTGAAGAATGTTCGCTGTGAATTCTCGCCCTGTCCCCCGAGGCCGCCGTTGAGGAGCGGGCCCGTGGTGGGCCAGGATATTCCCCACGCCAGGTCCCTGCCAGGCAGCACCTTGACCCTCTCCCTCTGCACACCCCTCCTCATTCTGACCACCTTGCGTCACTCTACCGGGCCTCAAATATGAAGCACTAAAGTAACTGTAATATTGTAGTAAGGTAATATATTGGCCTCGCCTTGTGCTTTACAAATAAATTATTAATCGTGTCCACTTCAATATTGCTGCAGTGGAACTTTGAACCCTGACCTGAGACCAGGTCCCTGCTCTCTGACTGGTTATTTTTCTTCACATTGCCCCCTGACCCTTGCATCCTCAGGTAATGGGAGTCATTGGCAGCCCGGCCCAATGCACCACCTTGTACCTTTCCTTACCACTCGCTCCCCTCTCCCCTGACTCTCAGTCTGAACAAGGGCCTCGACCCCAAACGTCGCCGATGAGTTACCCCAGCGTTTTGTGTCTATTTCCGGTGTAAACCAGCAGCTGCAGTTCCTGCCTGCACTTCATCCCCGTCTAGGGAGAGATCTGTAAAAACTGATAGTGTAACTCTCCCTCCCCCTCTCTCTCCCTCTCCCTCTCTCAACCTCTCCCTCCCCCTCTCTCTCAACATCTCCCTCCTCCTATCTCAACTCTCCCTCCCCCTCTCAACCTCCCCCTCTCTCAACCTCTCCCTCCCCCTCTCTCAACCTCTCTCTCCCCCTCCCTCAACCTCTCCCTCTCTCAACCTCTCTCTCCCCCTCCCTCAATCTCTCCCTCTCTCAACCTCCCTCTCCCTCAATCTCTACCTCTCTCAACCTCTCCCTTCCCCTCTCTCAACCTCTCCCTCTCTCAACCTCCCCCTCTCCCTCTCTCAACCTCTCCCTTCCCCTCTCTCAACATCTCCCTCTCTCAACCTCTCCCTCCCCTCTCTCAACTCCTCCCTCTCTCAATCTCCCCCTCTCCCTCTTTTACCCCGTGTACTCTGGGTATCCGGCCCCTCACCCCGGCTGCCCCATCCTTCTCACCAACCATCATTCCACTCTGCCCCGGTTGATCCACCTCCGCGGCTGGTACCTGCCGGTCCTTTGCTCTCCTTCGGACATCTCCCCGTGGTCCGGGGCGGGAAGGGGGAGTCGACCCCCCCCCCCCCCCAACACACACACACACACACCTCCCCCGCGGGGCGCTTGGGCCGCGCTGCCGCTGGTGGGCTGCAGGGGGCGGCAGAGGCCGTCTGTGGGCCCCGGGGCGGAACAAATCCGTGAAACGAGGGTGGGGTGGGGTGGGGGCGGTGTCCGGGGGAGGGGAGTGGCTGAAGGCACAGGTACGGCCCTGGGACCGGGGGAGGGGGTCCAGGACAGGGGGTACGGGCACTGCCCGCTGTCGGGAGTCCGGGGGAGGTGGGCACTGGCTGGGGGAGGGGACACGGGGGTAGTGGCTGGAGGGGGGCATTGCCCGGTGTGGGGTGGGGGAGGCGGAACGGGCACTGAGGGATGGTTCATCCACTGGTCGAGCGGGCACTCGGGTTCCGCAGTCTCTCCTCCACCTGGTTCACCGCCTCCTCCGGGGAGAGGTGGGGGGATACTGGCACTCAGATGCCCCCATCCCGAGCATGAATTAAAATGTTTTATTCTTATAAACGCAGAGCTGTCTGCGCGCCGGCACCTCCGAACCCTTAAACATCACTTCTATTTTCCAGCCACGTTTGGTAATTGTGCACAAAATAAACACTTTGTTTATAGACAATAGACAATAGGTGCAGGAGGAGGCCATTCGGCCCTTCGAGCCAGCACCACCATTCAATGTGATCATGGCTGATCATTCTCAATCAGTACCCCGTTCCTGCCTTCTCCCCATACCCCCTGACTCCGCTATCCTTAAGAGCTCTATCTAGCTCTCTCTTGAATGCATTCAGAGAATTGGCCTCCACTGCCTTCTGAGGCAGAGAATTCCACAGATTCACAACTCTCTGACTGAAAAAGTTTTTCCTCATCTCAGTTCTAAATGGCCTACCCCTTATTCTTAAACTGTGGCCCCTGGTTCTGGACTCCCCCAACATTGGGAACATGTTTCCTGCCTCTAACGCGTTCAACCCCTTAATAATCTTATTATTCCACGAGCAATATTGCAACCTGAAACACGCTGAGGGAGGGACGGGAGTTTTGTAGGCACTACTGCTGTTCCAGGTGTGACTGGAGTGGAGCGAAGGGAGGGGGGAGGTCCCAGTGTGGCCTGGGGAGAATGTCACGGCGGTCCTTGGGGGGGTTGACCAGTGAGGCTCTGCGGCTGGAACTTGAAAAATATCACTAAATGGATTCATCAACCGCCCTCCTGTAGTTAGCAGGGATTAGAGGAGCAGGTGTTTAGAGAAAGCACATAGATTATGCCACAATGATCGGGTTGTAATAGTAGGTGATTGTCATATTTGCCTGCGTTTGGCCCATATCCCTGTAAACCTTTCTTATCTGTGTACACCTGCAAGTGACTTTCCCCGCCTCAACTACTCCACTGGAAGCTCGTTCCATCCTCCTACCACCCTCTGTGCGAAAAAAAAGTTTCCCCTCAGGTTCACATTAACTCTTTTCCCACTCATCTTAAACCTATGATAGCTTGTTCTTCATTCCCTTGTGCTGGGTAAAAGCTTCTGTGCATTCACCCTTTCCATTCCCCTTAGGGTTTTATACACCTCTATAAGATCAGCCTCCTGCGCTCCAAGGGATTATCGTCCTAGCCCACCCCACCTCTCCCCATTGCTCAGGGCCTCGATCTGGCAACATCCTTATGCATCTGCTCTGCGCCCGTAGTTGCTGTGGTGCTATTTGAACTGGTGATTCTGGCCCAGTGAACCCAGTGTCTGCTCCAGTGATCCCAGTGGTCCAGTCACCCTGGCATCTGGTCCAGAGACCCCAGTAGTCTCGTGACCCCACTGTCTGGTCCAGTGTATTGTGGGTGATGCCGCTGCCCCAGTCTCTGGGTGGCCTGAGCCCAGGTGTCCCCAGAAGGTCGCCCCCCCCCCCTCCCCCCACAGGTGTGAACATTTGGTGGCCCTGCAACGCCCTGCAACACAGAGCGTCCACCTGTAACGGGAGTGAAACCAGTGCGTCACTGCCACAGAGGCCTGCCCGACAAGTAGCAGCTTGTCAACCGTGGGTGTGTGCGAGATAGTTTCACCAGAACACACAACCCCGGCCACAAACAGTCAGCTCGGCCTGAGACAGCAGAGGCTTGGGTGGGAAGGGCAGGAGAAAGCCAGACACTACGTGGTCCACTTTATCTTTCTGTGTCCAAGCAATCCCTTATCTGTAGCCCCCCTCCCCAAACTCTCTGAGACCCCTACGTCCCCCCCCCCCCACTGTCTGAGACCCCTGACATTACCCCCCCCCTCCTGTCTCAGACGCCTATCAGTGACACTGTTCCCTCACCCTCTCTGGGCGGCACGGTAGCGCAGCGGTAGAGTTGCTGCTTTACAGCGAATGCAGCGCCGAAGACTCAGGTTCGATCCTGACTACGGGTGCTGCACTGTAAGGAGTTTGTACGTTCTCCCCGTGACCTGCGTGGGTTTTCTCCGAGATCTTCGGTTTCCTCCCACACTCCAAAGACGTACAGGTATGTAGGTTAATTGGCTGGGTAGATGTAAAAAATTGTCCCTAGTGGGTGTAGGATAGTGTTAATGTACGGGGATCACTGGGCGGCACGGACTTGGAGGGCCGAAAAAAAGGCCTGTTTCCGGCTGTATATATATGATATGATTACGCTCCCCTCCCTGAGCGTCTGTCACCTGCTGCCACATCACGATACTCCTTCATTGGTCCTCTCAGGAATATGCTCAGAACCCCTTACACCCCTATACCCTCATGGAGCCTGCAGGCTCGACTTTCCATCGACTTGACAAGTGGCCCGATGGCCTACTCTGTCTGATGTCCTCACGTCCCCTCTCTTCCTGCCCTTGCCGTCTCACCGGCTGCCCAGTCAGTGCCCGAGGATCTAGAATATTGCCCCATTACACACACCACTCACCCGCTGGGAGGGGTGTTGGAGGCAGTGGGTTTGCATCCACCTTCAGTCTCTCGATTCTCCCCTGCCACTGACGGCGTGGCTTGTCAGGCCCCACTCTCCCCCACAGGGAATGTTCCCTCTGACTCTCCCTGTCAGGGCACGGGGCGCAAGGTGAAGGGAATCAGGAGGCGTCACTTCCCCTCAACTGCATCTCCCTCTTCTCCACTCTCTCCTCTTCAACAATAACCCACAATTCCATCCTCACCCTCACTTGCGTTCCCCCCTCTCCACCCCCTCACCCTCCTCTCCCACTCTGCACCTCACACCATTGGTAAAAAGCCAGACCTAACTGAATGTTTCACATCAGATTGAGGGAGCAAAAAGGGACTGCTTTAGATCTGGTATTGTACAATGAGGAGGGTGAGTCATAATCCATCCATCACGGGGCAGTGTACCAAATATGGTAGAATTTTATGTTAAATTGGGAGTGATTTAGAATAATCTGGAATCTGAATGAAACAAATGTCTGTAAAGATGTGCAAGATTTTGTTTTACATGCTATCATACCACACACCCATACACCAGGTGGTGAAAAAGACAATATAAACAATAGTGCAGAAAAAAGCAAAGATCATCAACCTGAATGACTACCGTCCGGTTGCCCTAACTCCTGTAGTCATGAAGTGCTTTGAAAGGCTGGTCCTCTCACACATCAAATCCAGCATCCCTGACTCAATGGACCCACATCAATTTGCATACAGGGCAAACAGATCCACAGAGGACGCCATCTCTCTGGCTCCTCACACAGTCCTGACTCACCTGGAGAGACAGGGCACGTATGTGAGGATGCTATTCATAGACTACAGCTCTGCCTTCAACATGGTCATCCCCACCAAGTTCATCACCAAACTCCACCAGCTAGGCCTCAGCTCGTCGTTATGCGACTGGATCCTGGACTTCCTGCTGGAGCGACCGCAGGCAGTGAGAATGGGCTCGTACCTGTCCTCCACTATCACCCTGAGTACCGGCACACCACAGGGCTGTGTTCTGAGCCCCATGCTCTACTCCCTCTTCACACACGACTGTATTCCCGCATTCGACACCAACACCATTGTCAAGTTTGCAGACGACACAACGGTGATCGGGCTGATCACCAACGGTGATGAAACAAAATACAGAGCGGAGGTGCAGAACCTGGCGGACTGGTGCTCTGATAACAACCTGTCCCTAAATACCACCAAGACCAAGGAGCTGATCATCAACTTCCGTAGGTCACACAACGGGGAATACGCCCCGATCTTTATCAATGGGGACAGTGTGGAGAGAGTGTCCAGCTTCAAGTTTCTGGGCACTCACATTTATGAGGACCTCACATGGTCCAATAACACTGCTGCACTGGTCAAGAAGGCACAGCAACGACTGTTCTACCTAGGAACACTGAAAACGTCTGGTCTACCCCAACAGCTGCTGACGACATTCTACCGCTGCACCATAGAGAGTATCCTAACACATGGCATCCCTGCGTGGTATCTCAGCTGCACGGAGGCAGAGAGGAAAGTTGTTCAGCGGGTAGTTCATAGAGCTCACAGGACCATCGGAACACAGCTACCAGCCTTGGAGGGCATCTACAACACACGATGCCTCAGAAAAGCCACCAGCATCCACAAAGACTCTTCACACCCCTGCAACAGTCTGTTCGAACTTCTACCATCGGGCAGACGATACAAGGCCTTCTACGCCCGCATCTCCAGACTCAGGAACAGCTTCATCCCCAGGGACGTAGCTGCTATGAACCGGTCCTGCTGAGCCGGATGGTCACATCGCACAGTGATCCGGCACAGATCTACTTGCACTTTATTCTGTTTTAAAACTGTTCCAATTTGTTTCATTGGGTTGTTTAAATTAATACTGACTAGCTAATTAATTTATTACATCGTATGGGATGAGCATTCCCAATCTCGTTGTACCCCTGTACAATGACAATAAAGATATATTGTATTGTATTGTATTGTAGTGTGTCACCCGCAGAAAATGTGCAGATTAAAAAAGTGCAAGAGCCGTGATGAGATAGATTGGAAGATATCAGAAGTTCATCCTTAGTTTCTAATAACAGCAAGGAAGAAGCTGTTCCTGAGTCTGGTGGTAGATGCTTTCAAGCTTTTATATCTTCTGCCCCATTGGAGAGGGGAAAAGAGAGGTGTGAGTGGTCCTTGATTATGTTGGCTGTTTTCCTGAGGCAGCGTGATGTGTAGATGGAGTCAATGGCAGGGAGTCTAGTCTGGGTGATGGACTGGGCTACATCCACAACTCTGCAATTATTTGCAGTCAGGGGCAGAGCTGCTGCCAAACCAAGCTGTGATGCAGCCGAATAGGATACTTCCTATGGTGCATCTGTACAAGTTGGACATTTGCTGAACTTCCTAGCCTCCGAGCAAGCAGAGGTGTCCTTTCCTGACCTTTGATGTGGTTGGACCAGGATAAATTGTGCATGATCTTACACCTAGGAACTTGAAGCTCTGGACCATCTCCAGCATTGCTGATAACTACTTGATAATAGCTGAGAGTAAAGAAGCAATAGCTAGGAATAAATGTATTGCTTACGGGTAATGATCATTCTTTCAAGCAAGAAAAATTCCCCCCAAGTCTCAGTCATGGATGTTTGTGTAATAAAAACAGCAAGACTAAAGGTGGGAAATTTCCTAAATCAGTTGTGAAGGGAAAGGAAAACCTTATGCAGGTGAAACAACAAACCATAAGATTTATTGAAATGTGAAAAAAAATTAACAAAAGTTCATGGGTATCCCCAAGGCTCACATTGAGTCAAGGGAAACTACGCTGAGAACAGAAAGTTTGTAACTGGTGTCACGGGAAACAGAAAACTAGGCATCAGTGGCAAGCAAACAGATCAGAGTGGATGAGGCCAAAGGTCAGCATCAGTAAGAAACATGGGTTGGAGACAGGGATGGGACAGAAGGGAGTTGTGTCCCCAGGTCCTGCACCCTGGGGTGTCAAGGAGGTGGCAGGCAAATTATAAATATGCTGGTTGACAATTTACAAAATCCCTTGGATTCTTTCTAAATCATTGAGTCGGCCACAAAAGAAGGCACATGGTTTCCTTTCGGACATCAGTCAGGGTATTGAGGATAAGAGTCAGGAACTCACCCTGCAGCTTTATAGGAATTTGGTCCGGCTGCATTTCGATTATTGAGTGCATTTCAGGTCACCTCATTACAGGAATGATGTATAGGCTTTGGAGAGGGTACAGAAGTGGATTACCAGGATTATGCGTGGAATAGAAAATAGGTGCAGGAGTAGGCCATTTGGCCCTTCGAGCCTGCACCGCCATTCAATATGATCATGGCTGATCATCCAGCTCAGTAACCTGTACCTGCCTTCTCTCCATACCCCCTGATCCCTTTAGCCATAAGGGCCACATCTAACTCCCTCTTAAATATAGCCAATGAACTGGCCTCAATTACCTTCTGCGGCAGAGAATTCCACAGACTCACCACTCTCTGTGTGAAGAAATGTTTTCTCATCTCGGTCCTAAAAGACTTCCCCCTTATCCTTAAGCTGTGACCCCTGGTTCTGGACTTCCCCAACATCGGGAACAATCTTCCCACATCTAGCCTCTCCAACCCCTTAAGAATTTTATATGTTTCAATAAGATCCCCCCTCAGTCTTCCAAATTCAAGCGAGTACAATCCCAGTCTATCCAGTCTTTCTTCATATGAAAGTCCTGCCATCCCAGGGATCAATCTGGTGAACCTTCTCTGTACTCCCTCTAAGGCTAGAATGTCTTTCCTCAGATTAGGAGACCAAAACTGTACACAATACTCCAGGTGCGGTCTCACCAAGGCCCTGTACAACTGCAGCAGAACCTCCCTGCTCCGATACTCAAATCCTCTTGCTATGAATGCTAACATACCATTCGCTTTCTTCACTGCCTGCTGCACCTGCACGCTTGCTTTCAATGACTGGTGCACCATGACACCCAGGTCACGTTGCATCTCCCCTTTTCCTAATTGGCCACCATTCAGGTAATACTCTGCTTTCCTGTTCTTGCCGCCAAAGTGGAGAACCTCACATTTATCCACATTATATTGCATCTGCCATGCATTTGCCCACTCTCCTAATCTATCCAAGTCACTCTGCAGCCTCCTAGCATTCTCCTCACAGCTAACACTGCCACCCAGCTTCGTGTCATCCGCAAACTTAGAGATGTTGCATTCAATTCCCTCGTCCAAATCATTAATATATATGATTAGAGGTATAAGGATAATTTAGACAGATTTGGATTGTTTTTTTCTGGAACATCAGAAATTGAGGGGAGACCTGATAGAAGTATATAAAATTACGAGAGGCATTGATAAGGTAGACAGTCAGAAGCTTTGTCCCAGGGTGGAAATGTCAAAGCTTTAAGGTTTGAAGTGCAAAGTTGGATAAGTTGGGAATGGAGGGGTCTGGGTCCGAGGCAGTCAGAATGGACTACTTTAACTTTGCATAATTATCAACAGTCATGTGTGGGAATGCAATGTATGAATATCAGTGGGGTTTGTAATCCTAATGTATGAACAGGTCACGCAGAAGGAAACAAGTAAACTGACAGAAAGTCTAGTTTCACTGTGGCGAGCAACGGGCTCAGGTCTCTGCTCCCCTCCAGCCAACACTCAGACAGCACTCCTCTCAAACATTAATGAGCATCAAGAACCTCCAGTCAGGTACATGAAGGGTTAAAAGATTAATGGAAGATATTGTGTGCAAATATAAATGAAATAGATGTAGAGATATGAATCCGTAGGTGAAATCAGAGCGTTCAGATTCCAGTCCCCCCTCCACTCTCATGTTTCCCTCTGATCACATTTCACTTTGCTTATTTCCCCCTTTCATTTCCTCTCTCCGCCTCTCTCCAATTTCCTCTCTCTTTCCGTCAAACCCTCCCCCTTCTCTCTCTCTCTCTCTCTCTCTCTCTCTCTCTCTCTCTCTCTCTCTCTCTCTCTCTCTCTCTCTCTCTCTCTCTCTCTCTCTCTCTCTCTCTCTCTCTCTCTCTCTCTCTCACACACACACACACACACTCTCCCTGCTCCACTCTCTCTCTCTCTCTTCT
>NC_135967.1:16858075-16943075 GCF_053455715.1 Rhinoraja longicauda | reverse complement strand
TAGGAATAAACGGGTCCTTTTCGGAATGGCAGGCAGTGACTAGTGGGGTACCGCAAGGCTCAGTGCTGGGACCCCAGTTATTTACAATATATATTAATGATTTGGACGAGGGAATTAAATGCAACATCTCTAAGTTTGCGGATGACACGAAGCTGGGTGGCAGTGTTAGCTTGGATAGGTGACTTAGATAGATTAGGAGAGTGGGCAAATGCATGGCAGATGCAATATAATGTGGATAAATGTGAGGTTATCCACTTTGGCGGCAAGAACAGGAAAGCAGAGTATTACCTGAATGGTGGCCAATTAGGAAAAGGGGAGATGCAACGTGACCTGGGTGTCATGGTGCACCAGTCATTGAAAGCAAGCGTGCAGGTGCAGCAGGCAGTGAAGAAAGCGAATGGTATGTTAGCATTCATAGCAAGAGGATTTGAGTATAGGAGCAGGGAGGTTCTGCTGCAGTTGTACAGGGCCTTGGTGAGACCGCACCTGGAGTATTGTGTACAGTTTTGGTCTCCTAATCTGAGGAAAGACATTCTAGCCTTAGAGGGAGTACAGAGAAGGTTCACCAGATTGATCCCTGGGATGGCAGGACTTTCATATGAAGAAAGACTGGATAGACTAGGCTTATACTCACTGGAATTTGGAAGACTGAGGGGGGATCTTATTGAAACATATAAAATTCTTAAGGGGTTGGAGAGGCTAGATGCGGGAAGATTGTTCCCGATGTTGGGGAAGTCCAGAACCAGCGGTCACAGCTTAAGGATAAGGGGGAAGTCTTTTAGGACCGAGATGAGAAAACATTTCTTCACACAGAGAGTGGTGAGTCTGTGGAATTCTCTGCCACAGAAGGTAGTTGAGGCCAGTTCATTGGCTATATTTAAGAGGGAGTTAGATGTGGCCCTTATGGCTAAAGGGATCAGGGGGTATGGAGAGAAGGCAGGTACAGGTTACTGAGCTGGATGATCAGCCATGATCATATTGAATGGCGGTGCAGGCTCGAAGAGCTGAATGGCCTACTCCTGCACCTATTTTCTATGTTTCTATTTTCTAAAGCAACCTAAGCATAGCTGCTTTGTTTGGCAACTGCTCTGCCCAAGAACCCAATAAATTGCAGACAGTTATGGATGAAGCCCAGTCCATCACAGAGACTAACTTCCCACCATTGACTCCTTCTACACTGTGTTCAGTTCTGGGCACCATGTTATAGGAAAGTTGTTGTCAAGCTGGAAAGTGTACAGAGAAGATTTACAAAAGTGTTGCCAGCACTTGAGGGTCTGAGCTATAGAGAGAGGTTGCGCAGGCTAGGACTCTATTCCTTGGAGTGCAGGAGTATGAGGGATGATCTTGTTGAGATGTAAAAAATCATGAGGAATAGATTTGGTAGATGCACAGGGTCTCTTGCCAGGAATGAGGGAATCGAGAGCCAAAGGACATACGTTTAAGGTGTAGGGGGAAAGATTTAATAGGAACCGGAGGCGCACATTTTTCACACAAAGGGTGGTGGGTGTGTGGAACGAGCTGTCGGAGGAGGTGGTAGAGGCAGGTACTCTTACAACATTTAAGAAACAATTAGACAGGTACATGGATAGGACAGGTTTAGAGGGATATGGGCCAAACGCAGGCGGGTGGGACGAATATAGATAGGGCATCTACACTACTTCAATAGCTTGATGGCTGTTGGCAAGAAGCTATTCCTCCCAAGCGAGAGGGTGAACACAGCCCAGTCCCTCACAGGCACGTCACTTCCTTCCATCCAGTCCATCTTCATGGTGCGTGTTTAAGGAAGGCTGGATGTATTATCACGGATGCCCACCATCCAAGCCATTCCCTTTTCTCTCTTCTGTCTTCTGGGAGAAGAGGTGAAAATTCATCCGCACTGCTATCAGACTCCAGAACCTATCACTGCTTTCACACCCCCTTCCCAGAGATGCTGTCACATACTCTCACCTCTTTCAGTTTTTCCGTTACTGAACAGTTTTTCGGTTACTGAACTTTTCGTCAGGGTCCAGTCTGGGGTGGGAGCAAGAACATGAACTGAGGCTCATGAGAAATGGGAAAATAGATTGAGAAATCCTTATGGACATGATAAAGGTAAAAGGTTACTAACATTAATATGGGTCCCTCACACATGAGGCAGGAGGAATGACATCAGGGAGGGACATTAAACCATTGATGAATGTTTGGAAATGGTGGAGGACTGGTCCAGAACTCAAGGAAAATGAACGGGCGACAAAGCCAATGAATGTAAATGGCTGATGAGACATGGTGGACCTTCAAGGGGGCTCCATGGAGAGAGTGTCACCTTTCCATAGATTTCTGAGCAATCTTCACAGATGAGAAGAGAACAAATGTAACCCCTGTTTAAGGGAGAGAGAAATAGAGAACCAAAGACTCATTGGCTGATGTCAGTAGTCAAGGGAATGATGGTGTCTATCAAGAAGGAAGTGATAACAAGGTACGGGGGGAAAGCAGAATCATGGGGGTTCACGATGGTGAAGTGTGTCGGACATGACGATGGAATATTGTGATCAGTGATGTGGTGTGTTTGGTGTTGGGCATTCTGGTAAGAGCAGTGCAGTGCTGTACAACTGCTCAGTAACACAAATGGATCATGAAGGCAGCACATTGATTAGCACTGCTGCCTTAAAGCTCCAACACGGAAGGGAGGGAGAGGGAGAGAGGGAGGGAGAGGGAGGGAGGGAGAGAGAGAGAGAGAGAGAGAGAGAGAGAGAGAGAGAGAGAGAGAGAGAGAGAGAGAGAGAGAGGGGGGGGTAAAGGATGCAGACAGGCTTGAAACAGAGACAGTCTGGGTAAGTAAATGACAAAGCGCATTGCAAGGAAGATATGAAGACATCCACTTTAGTAGATAAAGTCAAATGGCAGAGTGCTTATAAATGGTGAGAGGTACAAGGTGAGGTATTCAGAGGGGCTGGGTAACAATACACAGGAATCACTGCAGAAGACCTGGCAGGTTCAGCAAACAACGAGGCAGACAAATAGAAGGCCTTTCATTCAACACAACCTGCTGCAATTACACAAAGCCCTGCTGTGGTCTTCACTGGAATATTGAGTGGAGGTTTGGACCTCCTGTCGAAGGTGAGATATTCCAACAACAGGGAGAGTGTAGGGATCGCGATGGTACGGTTGCCTTGTGAGGAGTGATCAGGCAGATTGTATCTGCGCTCTCATTTAATGCATTCAATCCTTGAGGGGTTTGACGGCAGGTGTGGGATTGGTGAGGAGCCAAGGACCAAGTCTCAAGGCTAGAAGTTGGCCAGTCAAGGCATGGATGAAATGTCGTCTGCTAGGGAGTAGAAATCTTGGTAATGAAGCGATTTGTGGAGTTTGAGCAAGAAGAAGGGGAGGGAGCAGCGGGTATGGCACAAAATAGCCTCAGCCTTCCTCTGTTTTTAAGTGCTTCTATTCACAGTGAGGAAGGAAGCTCGTAATTAGTTCTGGGAAATGAGATGCAGCAAGTAGCTAAGGTGAGAGATGGAGAACAATCAGGAAGTGGCAACCACAACATACTCAGCTTTGATATGAGAGTAGAAATCAAGAGTTTAGAGGAAGGTGCTGGTTGGAATGAGGTAGCTTTGAGTCAGATGAGAAGATCATGCAGCTCATATTAATAAAACAGAAAACAAAAGGCAGTGAGAGGATTAGTTTTAGGAATTGTGACAAAAAGATTTCCAATAAAGTCGTTGTGTTTGGCACAGTGAGTAATGCATCACCCGGTACTCTTGTGAAGAGTGTTTTGGGGTTGAGAGCAGTGGGGTAGGGGCTGTGATATAATTCTAAGTCTGGACAGCATATACCGAGGAGGGAAAGCTGCAGGTGTAATGTCCCCTGCACCAGCTGCCATCACCCTCCCTGGCCAAGATGTGATGGAGCTGCAGTTGCAGCTGTTTTCATGAGAGCTGGTGGGAGTGAGCGTAGGTGTATCAGATAGTATTGGAACAAGTGACGGAGATAAGAAGAGGTGAATCAGTCTCGGTGGCCACAACTTGACTCATTCTCAGCAACCAGAAGGAGAGTGTCCAACCCTGGTCCCAAGGGGAGTGTGAGACAACACGGACACACAGAGCCTACCGTGTCCGCACTGATCATCAGATGCCCTATGTCCGGGCAGAGAGAAGGACCCCTACACAGTGGATGTCATCCCAGCAGTAACCTGCACAGTGTCCAAGCTCTCACCGGGAGGTCAGGGGGAGTTGCTTGTGACCCATCATGTGACCCATCATGTGACCCATCACGCGACCCATCACGCGACCCATCACGCGACCCATCACGCGACCCACCACATAACCCATCACGTGAACCATCATGGTCTGCTGAACTTGTTGGGGGTGCAGAGTGTGGGAGTGGCAGAGATCCCAGGGTCTAGTATCTGCCCCATTATTAGTTGAACCATCATTTGGATTGCTGAGGGAAGTTGGGCTGACAAACCTAATGGGCTTTCTGATAGTTCTTGAGCCAGGATCTGATGGGATTAAATCCTGGGCTGGGATCTGATGCAGCTCCTCGATCCCAAAGTTTGGCCACGGGGAGAGTTTCATCAATGTTCTGAATAGTGCTGGTCTCAGTAATTGTGGGTGTGTGATGAAAAGCCAACTGGGTCACATCCGTGAAGCAAGGTAACGCTCAATGGACTTGATGGACCGAAGGGCCTGTCACCATGCTGTACCTATAAAGTAAAATTTAATCTGAATGATAAGACTTTCCAGGGTTTTATGCCCATGTTGTCCCGCGTTGGGAAGGTCAGGCTCTCTGTCACCTGGTCGTGAGGCTGCTCTGGAGAACTGTGAAGTGAACACAAGAGGACGTGAGTGATTGCACTGCTGACGTAAAGGAGATTAAATCACACGAAAGAAAAAACAATCATCAATGTCTTAGCCATGGAGCGTCAGTCACTTGATGACTGGACCGGCCCTTCTGTGGGCTTGGCGACAGATACTGCACCTGAAGAAGGGTCCTGTCCTGAAAAGTTACCTGTCCATGTTCTCCAGAGATGCTGCCTGACCCGCTGTTACTCCAGCACTTTGTGTCTTTCTTAGTACACTAGCATATACAGTTCCTTGTTTCCAGACCCTGCCGTTCACCTACAACACTGTTCACCTACAACACACCTGTAGCGGGTTGTGCAGCCATGAATGGAGCATTTCCCTTTTGCTTTCTATTTCTATAACTCTGTCCTCAACTCACTCACCTTCCTGAGCTCTGGAAATTCTGATTTAACCTTCTTTGCCTCTTTTTTGCCCAAGAGTTCATTACGGAACTTGTTTGGTGTGATGCTCCTGTGATGAATGCTAAGAAGTTTTGGGATGTTGAAAGCACAATGCAGCATTTTGTGTCCATCTTTGATGTAAACCAGGTTCTGCAGTTCCTTCCTACATAACATTGTTGATGGTTACTGTGATCAAACTGTGCTTCCAGTGAGTGCCTCAACTGGCTGACATCCTGTCCCGGTTGTGATGGATTGTCCAGGACAAATTGCCACAGAATGTTCAGTTCAGTCAGACTGCACTGCATCACAGTCCTTTTAGAAAGGTGTGCACAGAGGAATAGCCTGTGTAAAGTTCAAGTTCATAAGTTCTAAGAGCAGAATTAGGCCATTCGCCCCATCAAGTCTGCCATTCAATCAATGCTGATCTCTCTTTCCCTCTCAACCCCATTCTTCTGCCTTCACTGCAACTAACACTATGTAGAAGACAGTGAAGGTTAGCAAGAATTAAAGCGGGCTCTTGATCATCAGGGTCAAACCAGGACAGGACCTTCACAGTGAATGGCAGGGCTCTGGGGAGTATTGTAGAGCAGAGGAGTCATGTGCATAGTTCTCTGAAAACAGCATCGCAAGTAACAGGGCAGTCAGGAAGGCTTTCAGCTCATTGGCCTGATCGAGTCAGCGTAATGACTATAGAAAATGGGATGTTGCACAAGACACTGGTGAGGCTGCATTTGGAATATTGTGTTCACCCTGCTATAGAAAGAATGAGATTAAGCTGGATTGAGTGCAGGGGAGATTCATGAGGATATTGCCAGGACACAAGGGAATGAATTATATGGAGAATGGTAGACACAAACTGCTGAAGTAACAGTGGGACAGGCAGCATCTCTGGAGAGAAGGAATAGGTTTTGGGTCAAGACCCTTCTTCAGACTGATATCAGGAGAGTGGGCAGTACTGAGATAAAATGTAGTCGGAGACAGAACGACTGGTCGGAGGACTGGGAGGGGAGGGGATGGAGAGAGAGAGAGAGAGAGAGAGAGAGAGAGAGAGAGAGAGAGAGAGAGAGAGAGAGAGAGAGAGAGAGAGAGAGAGAGAGAGAGAGAGAGAGAGAGAGAGAGAGAGAGGAAAGCAAGGGCTTGAAGTTAGAGAAGTTAATGTTCATACTACTGGGGTGCAAGACTGTCGGGGTCCCTGGAAGGAGTCAAGGTGGGACGTATAGGGACAGGTGTTGCAGGATATCGAAGAGACCCTAGTGAGAGTCTCATCTATAATGGAAGAAGGGAAACCTGGTTCACTAAAGAATGAGGACATCTCCGATGACCAGGTATGGAACACCTCATCCTGGGCACAGATGTGGCGTTAATGGAGTAATTGGGAGTAGGGGATGGAGCCTTTGCAGGAAGCAGGGTGGGAGCAAGTGTAGTTTAGATAGCTATGGGAGTCAGTGGGTTTGTAATAGATGTCAGTCAATAGTCTTTCTCCTTTGATGGAGACGGTGAGATCTAGAAATGGTAGGGAAATGTCGGAGATGGTCCAAGTGAAGTTGAGAGCAGGATGGAAATTAGTCGTGAGGTTGATGAAGTCAGTGAGTTCTGCATGGGTGCAGGAGGTAGCACCGATGCAGTCATCAATGTAGCAGAGGTAGAGTTCGGGGGTAGGGCCATACACCTGGAACAGTGATTGTTCGACATAACCTACAAAGAGGCAGGCATAGCTGAGGCCCATGCGAGTGCCCATAGCTACGTTTTGGATTTGGAGGAAATGGGAGGAGTTGAAGGAGAAGTTGTTAAGGGTATGAAGTCAGTGAGTTCTGCATCAGTTACATATGGCGATGTTGAGCAGGCTAGGACTTTACTATTTGGCGAGCAGGAGGCTGAGGAATGATATTTTAGAGGTATACAAAATCTTGAGGGGAATAGATAGGGTGAATACACAAAGACTTTTCCAAGAGTAGGGAAATCAAGAATCAGAGGATGTAGATTTAAGACAAGTGGAAAAATATTTAATAGAAACCCAAGAGACAATTTTTTCACACAGAGGGTAGGAATATTCTGTGTAGATTATTCTTAGGAATAAAAATCACCAGCAATTTGTCCTCGATCACCCATATTGAAGCAATGAACGTATGACATTACAGGTCCCAGATGAGGGGGGGTGGGGGGTTGTGGAGAGCATGCATCTATTTCTAGCTCCCTGCCTTCACTGCCATGGAGAAGGACTGTGAGTATTGTAAAGGCAGCAAAACAGCTACCTGAGTGATTCACCCTCTGACACATGCTCTCAGTGCAGTTTCTGCATTGTCAGTGTTTATTAGTGCAATGCTCAGCATTGTTCTGAAGATGGTGTGAGATTAGAGAGCAGGGGAGCATACACCGTTCAGCAAAACCCTCTGGAAAATGCTCGAGTGGATGAGGTCACTGGATAATCGGTTCCAATTACCCTTTAACATTGAGCTCGAGTTATTGGGTGCTGCCTGCAGGGTATTCCCCCCTGTTGCCCCATGTTGCGTGTGGCAATGCTAGCTTAACGCATGGAGATTTTGTGTGTCTGTGTTTACTGTAAACACGCACAAGCTGTAATTAACCAAAGCTGTCCTTTTGAGGCAGTGATATCAAGTACACTGAATATCACCAACTACTGTGTGACTGGTTGCTCTTCTCTTCACAGAGTCCAGTTGAGTTTCTTCCCCAATGGACCAAACCTGAGGAACAGGCAAACCATGGTAATGTTCCTTAAGCCAAGTGAGCACAGGATATGGTCAATGATTTGCTGAGGAACCCGTGGGTGACTCTCACCCCAGTAGTGGGATTTCCAGAGGGGTTTGCAGAAAGCCAGTCTCCATGGCCCTGTGACCCTCTCCAAACTCCCCACATGGCTCCAACAGCACCAGTGGTGGTGGTGGACATCTAATCCCCGTGTGAATGAAGCACCACCAGCTCTGTCCTTGAGGACTTGGCTCCATTTGCCACCCGTCCCGTTGTTCACTGTTCACCAGCCCCTCCACTCTACCAATGTATGATGGGGGCTGCAGTTGGAGTCTGGTCTTCCACAGTCCTAGAGGCAGAGGAGAGGTAATAGAGGGGCAGGAAGTGTGAGGGGAGAGGTAATGGAGGGGCAAGAAGTGTAAGGGGAGAGGTAATGGAGGGGCAAGGAATGTGAGGGGAGAGGTATCTGGGCAGGAAGTGTGAGGGGAGAGGTAATGGAGGGGCAAGGAATATGAGGGGAGAGGTATCGGGGCAGGAAGTGTGAGGGGAGAGGTATTGGGGCAGGAAGTGTGAGGGGAGAGGTATTGGGGCAGGAAGTGTGAGGGGAGAGGGTGGCGGCAGATAGGGCTGGAGAAGAAGTGGCGATAAAGGGGTTAAAGGGTAGGGGAGGTGAGGTTGTTAAGTGGAACCTAGTGACCTATTTGTGGTGGCGCTCTAAACTTGGCAGGTTTTAGTTGTTCTATATTTAAAACTCCTGTTAACAAGGCAGGAAGAGAGACCTTCAGTTAACACCATTTAAATTAAATTGCGTTGAATTTTACCGAAAACTCAATAAGTCACAGACATCTAGAAGAAGGAAGAATTGAGTTACTGGACAGACAGGTGGGCTGAAAGGCTGGCTTCCACCTCTAGCGCTTTCCCGGGCAGCTGGGCCCATATATCCGTCACCCTCTGTCTGAAAAGGTGAAGACTGGAGAAAATAAAATGTTCTTATCTGCCATTTCTTTGTTTTCTCTTATTTAAATCACCAGCCTAGTTCTCTGAAGGACACACACTGATGTCCTCAGTGGTTTTTGTTTTTATAGAGCACAGAACCGTTCCGATGGTTATTCTGATGTTACACATATGTGTATCTCTTCAATTTTTGCCTTCTTACCAGCTTTTTTATCTTTTGCTGCTGGATTTTAAAAACTGTCTGCCCAACACCAGTTCTTGTCACTTTGTCACTTTACAATTCAACGTAATCCTCGACTGCCTTAGCCTCTTCCTCATGGAATCCCACTCTCACTGGGAGAAGTTCCTTCTGAGCGTTCAGACCAGCTTTATGAACATTCAGCTAGTTAAGGCACTAGTTAGCAGTGCTGTAATTAAGGTCGTAGTTACCAGTGCTGAGTTAAGGCACAAGTTAGCAGGGCTGTAGTTAAGACACTAGTTACCGGTCGGTGCAGCTAAGGCACCAGTCAGCAATGCTGTGGTTAAGGCACTAGTTAGCAGTGGAGAGTTAAGGCAATAGATAGTACTGCTGTAGTTAAGGCACTATCTAGCAGTTCTGTAGTTAAGGCACCAGTTCCCTGTGCTGGGTTACAGCACTAGTTACCAGTGCTGAGTTACAGCATTAGTTAGTAGTGCTGTGGTTAAGGCACGTTAGCAATGCTGCAGTTAAGGCACTAGTTAGCAGTGTTGTAGTTAAGGCACTAGTTAGCAGTGCTAAGTTATGGCACCAGTTAGCAATGCTGTAGTTAAGACACTAGTGAGCAGTGCTGTTGTTAGCAGTCCATTTTGGAATCTCTCTCGGAAAGTGAAACAGCATGTGGAGCTGTAGCAGCTGCTGAAGCGAGGGTTTCACTCACACTCTGCCTGTGATGGTTCTGTTTTACTTTCGTGGTTTGCTAGTTATATCTGTCAGCAGCCAACAACTGCCTATTTTACTATCAGTTCCCAGCTCTTTCCAAATGTTACAACTTTCATGTCTGGGTCCCTCTCAGCGTTCCCACTTCTAGTCCAGGATCGGCCTTCTACTATCACAGACATCAGATCGGCCTTCCCGAGAATGAATCCATCAAGTCCCTGGCTGTGGGAGGGGCAGTACTGAGGGAGCGCCGCACTGTGGAAGGGGCAGTGCTGAGGGAGCGCCGCACTGTGCGTGGGGGGGGAGTGGTACCGAGGGAGCGCCGCACCGTGGGAGGGGCAACACTGAGGGAGCGCCGCACTGTGGGTGGGGGGTGGTGGTAATGAGGGAGCGCCGCACCGTGGGGGGGGCAGTACTGAGGGAGCGCCGGACTGTGGGTGGGGGGGGGGGGGTACTGAGGGAGCGCCGCACCATGGATGGGGCAGTACTGAGGGAGCGCCGCACTGTGGGAGGGAGGGGGGTGGTACTGAGGGATCGCCGCACCGTGGGAGGGGCAGTAGTGAGGGAGCGCCGCACTGTCCCAACAGAGTCCCAACAGAGTCCCAACAGAGTCCCAACAGAGTCCCAACATTTGCAGTTTTTTAATGTTGAAGTGTTGCACAGTACACCGTGGATAACTGTAGATCTGCAATGCCACATATACCATCCACTACCAGTGACAAGAACTCCAGACTTGCTACAACAATTCACACGACAATATTAATTTTAGATATATCCTACTGATTGGTGAACATATAAATGTATCTGGTTATGTCACTGATCTACTTATTTACAGACCTGGTGTTATAAAAGCTAATAGTAAACCCTGTTTCACCAACTGGTGGCAACTGGAGGTTCTGTAATAATTGAGGCTTGTGGTTTGGTTATTTTTAGGTTTGTTCAGAGCAATGTGCAAACGTCTCTCAAACTAGGTCCTCCAGCATATATCAGGCCAGAGGAAGTAGTGAAGGCAGCACAATAACAATGTGTGCAAGACACTTGGATAGGTGGATGAATAGGAAAGGTTCAGAGGGATATGGGACTCTGGTTAGTGTGGATGGTCGGGCTGAAGGTCCAATTTCCGTGCTGTGTGTCTCTATGCCTGTCAAACTCTAAATGAAAGGAGACACTTGTGGTACCCAGGCCCAATTTACTGTCGATGCTACATTTTTGCTTGCTACTTTTAACCCATGGGAGCTCGTGTCAACACAGATTCATCTTTGTTTCAGTAAATGGAACATAAAACATGAAAACCGAACATAGAACAACACAGCACAGGGATAGGCCCTTTCGCCCATAATCTACATGGCAAACAAGATGCCAAAAACTGATCTCCTCTGACTCCACTTGATCCATATCCTTCCATTTGTAGCACAGTGGCGCAGCTGGTAGAACTGCTCACAGCACCAGAAACCCAGGTTCGATCCTGACTACAGATGCTGCCTTTATGGAGTTTGCACATTCTCCCTGTGACCACAAGTGTTTTCTAAGGGTGTCACATTCCAAAGATGTGTGGGTTTGTAGGTTAATTGGCTTCTGTAAATTGCCCCTAATGTATAGGGTGGATGCATAACTGGGATAATTGGCTGAACGGCTGATCACAGGTCAGCGTGGGCTCGGTTGGCCGAAGGACCTGTTTCCACATTGTATCTCTAAACTAAACTAAACTAAATTAAATCCATATGCTTATCCAAAAATCCGTTCAACACCACTGTATCTGTTGTGTCCGTCTTCACCACCACCCCTAGAGAGCATTACATGCACTCACCACCCTCTGTACAAACTCGCCCTGCACATCTCCTTTAAACTTTGCACCTCTCACTTTAAAGCTATGCCCTCTAACATGTGCCACTTTCACCCTGGGAATAAGATTTCGAATGTCCACCGTATCTGAAAGAAACAGGAAGCGGACACGTGGAATGGAGGGAGTGGAACAAAGTGCAGCTGGTAGTACTGATGTCTCCCGGCTCGGTGGGCACCCCTCAATCCTGACCGGAGAGCCATCTGAATGGGTTTCCCCGGGTGCTCCGCTCCTCTCCCACATTCCAAAGACGTGCAGGTTGGTTGGGCAATCGGCCGCTGTAAATTGCCCCAGTTTGTGGGTGAGCCCGGAAGGAGTGGATGGGAATGTGGGTAATGCAGGATTTGCATGGATGGGGGAATGATTGACGCATCTGTGTTTGTTCTCACTGGAGTGTAGGAGTCTGAGGGGTGAGCTGAGAGAAATCATAATGATGAGGGGAGTTAGAGGGAGTGGATAGTCAGCAACTTCTCCCTATGGTGGGCACATATAAAGCATTGGAACATGGTGAGGGGAAGATTTGGAGATCTGATGGGGATTTTTTTTCACACGGAGGGTCGTTAGAATCTGGAACACACAGCCTGAGGTGGTGGTAGAGGCAGAGACTCTCACTACATTAGATTTGTAGTACTTTACTCGCCGAGGCAGAGAAGGCTACGCACCAAATGTGGGTGAATTGGATTAATGTGCACAGGTACAATGGTTGCATTGGACATGGTGGACCAAGGGCCTGTTTCTATGCTGCATAATTCAATTGTTCCGTCTCATGAGGTTGGAGGCAAAATTACTGGGGAACGGGATTGTTCTGTGGGCCAGCATACACTTGATGAGCTCAATGGCCTGTTGCTGTGTGTGGAGCAAGTAATGCCTGCGACTCTGGTCAGCTCTTGTCGATGCATTGCTCAGAGTCTGGGAGAGTTGGTACAAGACTACAAAACAAGGATCCCGCCCTAGTGCCCTCTTGCCATGGACTAATTTCTGTAATGACGACTGTTAGTCAGGGCCATCTTTACAGCATTATGGGCCCCGGGCAAAGCAGTGTACTGGGGCCCCTACGACAACTACTCACAGGTCCCACTCTGCCTCCTCCCACCCCCACTCTCTCCTCCTCCCACCCTCCCCGTCGCCCCCACCATTACTCTCCCCCACCCCCCTTTCCCTACCAGCCCCCCCCCCCCTGTCGTGCCGGCGAAAAGCACTTACCGAAAAGCACTTAGCGATTGACTTAGGGTGCTACATTGTTGCGAAAAGCACTTACAGATCGCTGTGAATAGTATTTATTTATTGCAAGTCACTTAAAATACACAGATCAGCATGGGGCCCCTATGCTCGTGGGGCCCCGGGCAAGTGCCCATCAGGCCCATGCGTTAAGACGGCCCTGCTGTTAGTCACTGACCCCGGAGACACAACCAAGAAAAGGTGGACATGTTGAAACTGAAAAATTGAAACACATTTACCCTTGTCTCCAGATTATAAAATAGAAACAAGAGATGATGGGCTGTGAAAGAAAAATGTCAAACCTCCTTGGATCAGAGAGGAAGAGGTGGGAGAAGAGATTCATTAATACGTTTATTGCCGATTTACCACCAACATCCCAAGCATCAACCTGAACATAAAGAACAAAGACAAAGGAACACACATAAGGACACAAAGTGCTGGAGTAATTCAGCGGATCAGGCAGCATCTCTGGAGAACATGGAGGATTGATGTGTTGGGTTGGGACCCACCTTCAGACTTACTCCAGCACTTTGTGTCTTCATTTGTAAACCACCATCTGCAGTTCGTTGTTTCCACTCTCTGCAATCTCTTGTGTTCCTGTGCTTTGGAACTGATGCTCCAGGACATGAAGCAACCTATACGTTCTACAGTGGACATAAAGTGCTGGAGTAACTCAGCAGGTCAGGCATAATCTCTGGACCAGAGTGACAAAACAGGTCGCTAGGTGATGTTTTGGGTCAGGACCCTTCTTCAGGAGTGCCAAGCTCCCCTAATGCACTTTGGTTCTGGCTGCAGGGAGCTTAGCTTTATTTGTATCAAAACTCATAGGCCGGGTCTATAGATTGCACACCAAGTGCCCCCACACTCAATCTTCCCCCCTCCCCCTCGATGAGTTCATTATTTGCCTCTCACTCTCACCCGCTTGTTTGAATTTTTTGAGGAGCTAACTGAGAAGATTGATGACGACGGCTTGGTAATGATGTCCACATGGACAAGTATGGTGTTGCATAAGGCCCTGCCTGCTAGACAGATCCACCGGGTCGAAGGGCATGGAATCATCACAAATCTCTTCTGCATTCTTTTCAGTTTAATGAAATCATTTCTATACCAAATTTGACAAGTGTGAGGTGATGCATTTAGAAAGTCAAATGTGGGTAGGATATGTACAGTAATCATTTATCATTAAAAATCAAAAGAGAAACCTTGGACTTCAAGTTCATTGTTCCCTGACTGTGGCAACATTAATCAATAGGTGGAAAAGAAGGCATAAGGCATAATTGCCTTCATAGGATATAGGATATAAACGTTAGGACATTATGTTGCATCTCTATAAACACTAATTAGACAAGAGAAGTTGATGATGGCAACTGCAACAAGACCACACTGCTGCAGGATGTCAGAGGGTGGAGTGGTGTCTTTAGAGGGAAGTGGACAGTCGACGTTTCATGTCCACACATGACCACTCTTCCTCCAGCAGTGTGTTTGGTGCGTAGAGTCATACAGAACAGAACCAGGCCCTTCAGCCCAACTCGTCCATGCCGACCAAGATGCCCCATCTATGCTAGCCCCATTTACTGGTGTTTGCCCCATATCCCTCCAAACCTTTCGTATCCATACTTATTCAAATGTGTTTTAAATACTGTTATTGTACATGACACAACCACTATCTCTGGCAGTTTGATCATTATATACCCACTACCTTCTGTGTGAAAAAGTTGCACCTGAGGTTTAGATTAACTCCTTCCCTTCTCTCCTAAAATCTAGACCCTAAGACCCTCAAGTTCTTGACTCCCCTACCCTGGGTAAAAGACTGCAATCAATCTGTTTCCTTTATGATTTTATACACATCTTTAAGATCAGCCCTCAGCCTCCTGCATTTCAAGGAATAAAGTCCTAGCCTGCCTAACTTTTCCCTATAGCTCATTCTAGGGAAACAACCTAAGTTTGTCCAAACTCTCTTTGTAGCTAATACACTCTAATCCAAGCAGCATTCCAGTAAATCTCTTCTGAACCCTCTCGAAACCCACCATATCCTTCCTGTAATGGGCCGACCTAATCTGCAAACAATAATCCAAATGCGACCAGACCAAAGTGTTATAAAGCTACAACATGACTTTGTGAGTCTTATATTCAATGCTCCGACCAATATGACTTTTCTACCACAGAGCTTGAGAGGATCTGCAGAGAAGAATGGGAGAAATTACCCAAATACAGGTGCGCCAAGCTTGTAGCATCATACCCAAGAAGACTTGAGGCTGTAATCGCTGCCAAAGATGCCGCAACAAAGTACTGAGTAAAGGGTCTGAATACTTATGTAAATGTGATATTTCAGTTATTTATTTTTAATTACTTTGCAAAACTTTCTAAACACCTGTTTTCACCTTTTTATTATGGGGTATTGTGCGTAGATTGATTTTTTTAAATTTTTAATCCATTTTAAAATAAGGCTGTAACGTAGCAAAATGTGGGAAAAGTGAAGGGGTCTGAAAACTTTCTGAATACACTGTAAATAATCAGTAGAGGGGTGAAGCCACTGACTGTGGAGAATATGAAAGGAGATACAAGAGAGGACAGATGCTGGAATCTGGAGGAAAGCCCTAAGTGCTAGAGTAATTGAGCAGTTCACCTCCACCTGCGGAGGGAGTGGACAGACCACATTTTAGTTCAGCACCTGTCTTCAGACTGATCCAGAATATCGAACTTTCATCATGCTGGATCACAAGGAGCACTTGTGATTACTGTTATATGGTTGACAGTAATGTGATTCAGTGATCTGAAGAAGGAAAGAAAAATTGGGAATGATATCTAATTCATAAAAGAAAACAACAAAGTTCATCATGCATGTAATATAAAATTGCAAGTTCTGTAAATGGGTAATAAAGCAGAGACTGCAGGAAACTCTCAGTGGACAGGCAACATCTGTGAAAAGGGAGACAAAGTTCACATTCCAGGTTGAAGAACTTTCAGCAGAATAATTTGATGAGGGGTTTTAATCTAAAATATGAACAATTTATTTTCCCAAGGATCAGCCAGGGTATAAAGTATTAAAGTTGAGATTTATGTTACTGTTGTACAACACATTGGCAAGACCGCACTTGGAGTATTGTATTCAATGTTAGTATCAAAATGATTTCATTAAGCTGAAAAGAATGCAGAAAAGATTTGTGAGGATGTTGCCAGGACTCGAGGGCCTGAGCTATAGGGAGAAGTTGAACAGTCTAGGACATTATTCCTTGGAGGACAGGTGGATGAGGGGCGATCCTATAGAGGTGTATAAAATCATGAGGGGTATAGATACGGTGAATGCACAGAGTATTTTGCTCAGAGTAGGAGAAGCAAGAACCATAGCATGTAGGTTTAAGGTGCGAGGGGCAAGATTTAATAGGATCCTGAGGGGCATCTTTTTCACACAAAGAGTGGTGGATATATGGAACGATGCCAGAGGAGGTAGTTGATGCAGGTAATATAACAACATTTAAAATACATTTGGACTGATTCATGGCCAGGAAAGGTTAGAGGGATATGTGGTAGGTTCCTATTAAATATTGGGCAAATGGAACAAACTTGGATGGGGCATCTTGATTGGCATGGACAAGTTGGGTTGAAGGGCTTGTTTCCATGCTGTGTGACCCTATGATTCTAAATAGTGATCAATTATAAGGTGAGTCCTTTCATTGTAAATGCTCACCAAGATAGAATACCTCTGGCCTACTCCTGCCAATAAGCAACAAATACATGGTGCTCATGGTGTCATGGTTCATGGTACCTTCGCACCATCACTGACTGTTAGAATAATCAGAATATCTTTTGCCAATTCAAATCAAAATCGTTTCTACAAAACCGATGATGTTGAACATATCTCTCATTCAACCGATGAAGGCAAGTGTCTGTATTGGATATTTCACCGCAAAATCTGCAATAGAAGCTGCGTGCATTTATATATCAGCCAAGCCCGTTACATGAATGCTGTGATCTTCACTAAGATAAACGTGGAGTCCAGCTTGCACGGAGCGGGTCCTTTACAGAAATTGTTTGTTGATCGTGTGATGCAAAAACCACTTTCCTACTCTGAAAAGTTAGACCATTGACTGCCAGTGATAACACCATGCTACAAGAAATGACACAGAAATCATTCGGATAGCAAAATATCTGTATCCAGCGGCAACCAATAAGTTCAGAAGCAATTTGCAAGATGTGTCGGGTTGAAAAAGGGAAAGGAAATCGTTGATACAGGAAATGCGAATTGATTGAAAGATTGCTTCATGACAATTGGTGTCAAACAATAAAACTGAGTTTATGAATAAAAGTACACTGACGGCGAGGAAATTCATCTCGCCATCTGAAGGATGGGAAACTCGCCGAGGAAAGGTGATGGAGATGGAGCGCTTTTTGCCGTTACAAAGTTACTCCACAAACTTGACTTGGGCGATGCATATTTTCCAGGAAGTGTGGGGTTCTAAGAAATGTGCTGTATAACTTATTTAGTTTCCTGAAAGGTGCGAGATGACAAGAGATTGAATGTTGCGCCCAGGCAGCTCCACTATGCGGGAAGGGAGTGTACCGACACTATCCGCTGTGGTCGACAACATGCACGAGGCGACCGACATGTCGGGCCGACGCAGGAGCTGCGAACACCAACCCTCGATGTCCGTCCGCTTCGTCCTCTACATGGTCGTCCTGTTACTGGCCGCGCACATGATTGCAAGCGCCATGCTCTACGTGTATCTGGCCATGAGAGTGGACAAGGTGAGGCTGCACCGAGAGGAGTCCGCACTAAACGGACTGTTCCTTGCTCACTAATTCGTTCGATGTTAACATTTTAACGTATGTTTGGTTTTTGACTGAGTTGCTTGCAAATTGATGTTATGGTAGATAATTGAGGGAGATTTGCAGGCACCTGGAAACGTGCAGGGGGCCAAATGGTCCAGTTGTACGTTCATTTGCGAAAATAAAACGCACAAATACAGGTGAACATTGCTCAGATGCCAGCTATTATATCGTCGCTTCTTTTACACTGTAACATGGTCAAATGAAGCTATAAAGCACAGTCTGAGCAAATTTCAGCACAGATGTTAATGAGATTAGTTTAGTTTAGTTTATTGTCACGTGTGCCGAGGTACGGTGAAAAGCTTTTGTTGCGTTCTGACCGGTCATCGGAAAGACAATACATGATTACAATCGAGCCATCCACAGCACAGATACAGAATAAAGGGAATAATCTGAAGATGGATCTCGACCCGAAACCTCAACCATTCCTTCTCTCCAGAGATGTTGCCAGTCCCGCTGAGTTACTCCAGCATTTTGAATCTACCTTCGATTTAAACCAGTTCTTCTCTACACACAAAGGGGGTATTGTTTAGTGCAAGGTAAACCCCAGTAAAGTCCGATTCAAGATAGCCCGAGGGTCTCCAATGAGGTAGATGGTAGCTCAGGACCGCTCTTTAGTTGGTGATGGGTTGGTTCAGTTGCCTGATAACAGCTGGGAAGGAACTGTCCCTGAAGCGGGAGGCAGTGCTGTAGACCCAGATTTTGTGCATATTGTTGTGTACCAGGGGTCTGTGTAAATCCGAACAGTATGTATACCCGGGGTCTGTGTATACCCGGGCTATGTACACCCGAACAGATACACTTTGTGCAGCGTTTGACAAACTTGGCACAATTAACGAATGTTATTGAGCAAAGAGCAAAGTGTTGGAGGAACTCAGCGGGTCGAGCAGCATTGGTGGAGGCGGAGAAAGGGTGGATGTTTCGGGTCAGTCCTGGTTCAGGGTCTGGGACGAAACGTCGATGTCTATTCCCTCCACAGATGCTGCCTGACCCGCTGAGTTCCTCCAGCACTTAGTGTTTTGCTCCGGATTCCAGCAACTGCGGTTCCTTGTATTTCCATCACCATTATAGAAATGGGTTAGAATGGTTCAGTAGGGATGCAGGCCATTCGGCCCAGTAGTGCAGACAGTGATATCCCTTTCATTAGTCGATAAAGTGCCTGCTCGTCGCTGTTTCGGGGAGATTGTTATCCGACTACCCCTCGCTGCTACTTTACATTACTCTATTCTCCGTTCATCCCCAGGTGGGGGGAGAGCCGGCGCCCGCGACCCCCGGACACAGCAAGACCAGCGGAAACCAGACGTGGTCCGAGGGCGATCTGCTCCGGCGATGCGTTAAACAGGTGGGGGTCTGGGTCTGGCCCGGGACAGGTCAACGCGGGGCGGGGGTCTGGTCAGGTGGGGCGGGCGTGAGAGGGGGGGGGCAGTCCGGTGGAGGTCTGGCCCGGGTGGGGGGTGTCGTGGTCCGAGGGGAATGGGGCTGGTCCGGCTGGACCGTGGAGAGCGTGAGGGGGGAGGGGGGAGGTGCGGGGGTCTAGTCAGGTGGGGGTGAGCGGGGATCCGACCCGGGTAGAGGTCTGGCCGTGGGGGGGGGGGGGGAGATGGGGGGGGGAGAGTGGGTGGAAGGGGTAGCATGTTCCCGGGCTGGGCAATGGAGATGGTCAGGCCCAGGGCGGGCGGGGGACAGGGGCTCTGGCCCGAGAAAGGGCCTAGTCGGTGAAGAACGGGAGCGGGTAAAGGCACCTGGGCTCTGACACTCGGTGCACACTCTCCCGCGGTCTCCAGCCCGGCCCCTTTGGGCCCGGCGCCAGTGCAAGTGTGAGCTGTTCACCGAGGCCCCAGCCGCGCTTCCTGTACTAACCAACAGCGCAAAACCCGAGCGCTTCGCTGCAGAAGCAGTGGTTTATGAGTGAGTTGATGTCGCTGGGGGGGGGGGGTATCGGGGGCCCGGGAGGGGGCTGAAGACGAGGGACCCTCTGATAGCAGCGTAGGAGGGCAAGTAGAGGGGCGATATGACTGAGGTGCACAAGATCATGAGGGACATGGATAAAGTTAACGCTCATAGTCTTTTTCCCAGGGTAAAGGATTATAAAACTAGAGGGCATGGGTTTAAGGCGAAAGGGGAGATATTGAAGATGGACTTCAGGATTACCTTTTCACTCAGAGGGTAGTCAGTATCTGCAACGAGCTGCCAGAGGAAGTTATGGGAGCGGATACAATTACGACCTTTAAAAGACATTTGGTCAGATATATGGATAGGAAGGGTTGAGAGGGACATGGGGCAAATGCAGCGAAATAGGACTGGCCCAGTATGCGAACTTAATCGGCATGGATGGGATGGGCCGAAGGGCCTGTTTCCGTGCTATACAGCTCTTTGGCTGCCCGAATGTGACCGGGTCCAACTCCAGGGGCCGCAGAAGCTGACTTCCAGGTGGGCGGCATCTCAGCTTCCGTCTGAAGCGAGGGAGGCCGGTAGAGGGGGGAAGTTGCTATATAAATGCAGATGTGGCGTCTGGGCTAAATCCGCACCAGTTTACTGCCCTCCCAGTGGGTGGGTTGGGTCGGGGAGAGGGAAGAGCGATTAACGGCTCCGGTTCTTTTCAGACGCTGGACTATTGTCTGTCCAATGGCAAGTAGAGGCAGCGGGCCGAAGGGTTGCCGGCCTGATATGAAGTCGCTGACTGTGTCTTGTTCTTGCAGTGTCTGATGCCCGGCGCCCAGGAGCGGAGAGGCGAGGGCGGAGGGGCGTCCTTCGACGCGCAGAGAGGTAAATGCCCGCGACGTTGCCTCGGGGAGAGGGAAGGGATCTCAATGGTCTTAATCCCAATATTTTCCCCCACACCAGCCGTGGGCTGTCGGACTCCGGCGGCGGCTGCAGGGATTTGGTCAGATCTGGTGAACGAACCCTTGTGGTCGGCGCTGACCGGCTCAGCGTTTACTGCGAGAGTCAAGTGTTTGATTGGCAAATATAACAGGACGCTTGAAATTCTTAAATGCCGCAGTTTAACGGACCCACCAACGCAATAACCCACTGATAATCTATAATTAGAAATGCCATAACCCGGTAGTTCAGATCATTTTACCTTGGAGTCTAGGGGATATCACGGCGAGAACGACAGCAGTAATCATTTGGCTGTAATCAAATTTAGTTTTTAATTGTGTAGGAAGGAACTGCAGATGGTTTCTGGGGTCGGCTGCCCTCTGGGTGGGAGGAGAGTCGACCAGACAACCGGGTCCGTGTTGAGGTGCAGTCATGATCAATCGGCGCGGGCCACGTTGATGTCCAGTAATCCTCCACTGATAAATCTAAAAAGGAAGGTGCTTTATAAATGGTAGGATTAGACCACCCGCACAGATTTAAACTGAAGGTTGTTTACAGGTCAGGCACTTGATGCATTGATTTGTTGCCGGTCGTGGCCACCAGGGGTGGGCAGCGTGGGTCAGTATGGCCGATTTTGGCCGAAGGGTCTGTTTCCGCGTTCGATGACTCCATATCGAAGCTCCATTCATCCTATGAATGTGAAGAGTGTCAGTACCGTGTGATTGGGATAACATTGGACGGACTGGTGAGGATGCTGAAAAGGTTGGGGTTCCCGATGACTGCATCCGGACGGCGATAGACTGAATTGGATGTTGGCGCTGAGCAGGACAGGATGGTCATTGCAACAAAGAGCGCAGGTCACAGCCGCGAGTTCAAACATCGCATCGCTTTCAGCTTCTGTGGGGATTAGTTGTCTCACGGCCCAGACTAAGCCAGGCTGCTCCGTGGTCGCTGCTGGAGAACCAGGGCCTCAGCGGTGCACACACCGAGCGCTCTGACAGAGTCATAGAGTCGTACAACGTGGAAACAGGCCCGCCGACCGACATGTCCCATCTGCACTAGTCCTACCTACCTGCGTTTGGCCCCTTTCCTTCTAAACCTGTCCTATCCATGTACCTGTCCAAATGTTTCTTAAAAGCTGTGCTCTGCTCGCCCACTGTCCATTTTCAATGTCTCCTCGTTCCCTTTACTCTCCTCGATGGAGTAGATTCTCATTGATAATCAGAGTTCTTTTGCTCTCAATGGAAAACGTGCTCTTGTCGAATTCTCGACCCAAGCGGATGACAGACACATTTTCCAGGGGGAAAAAAATATGTTCAGTTAAACGTTGGAGGTTGTTGTCCACGGCCCAATGACAGAGCGTGTAACACAGGCGGTTGTCATTAATGTCAGGAGACAGTTTACAAGACATTCCTTGTGCGTCTGCCATTCCGCACCTCTGACCATCGAAGCGAGCACATCTCCGGGAGCGAGCACGTCTCTGTGAATCTCCGGGTGGGCAGAAGCGGCAACTTAGAGGGGAATGGAACTGGGAGTGCGGAATTCAGGGGGGCAGTGAGGAATTATAGAGTAATAGAAAGAGACAGCACGGAAACAGACCTTTCGGCCCACCCAGTCCGGCCAATCACAAAACACCCATTTACACTAATCCTACACGAATCCTCTTTTTCCACTTTCCCATCAACGACACCCAGATTCTACCCGTCATCCACAATTGGTGGCTATTTAAAGTGGCAGATTAACCCACGTATTTCTCTGAAATGAGGGAGGAAACAGGAGTACTGGGGGGGGGGGGGGGGGGGGAGGGGGGACCCATAGGGAGAAGGTGCAAACTCCACACAGACAGCCCCCGAGGTCAGGATCGAACTTGATTCTGGAGTTGTGGCATCAGGTCTATCAGTGTGTCACGTTCTTTCTTTGAAAACACTCACTGGACTGAACGATCTGAAAAAAATAAGACAGAAAATGCTGGAAACGCCCAACAGGTCAGGCAGCATCTGTGGAAGGGGACCAAAATCTGGCCTAGGATTCCTGGTCAGGCTTGATGTGTTCAGTGGTTGGGCCAATGGCAATTCTCCGCTGTGCTCCGCCCACGTTTCAGCTGCAATGTCTGGCTTCAGAGGGGATGGGCCAAGCCTTGTCGATGTGACCGTCCCATCATGTCATACTACCGTACAGCATGAAACAGGCCCGTCAGCCCACCTCATCTACGCCGACCAAGATACCCATCTAAGATAGTCCCATTTCTCCGCGTGTGGCCCATATTCCTATAAACTTTTCTAATCCTCATTCATGTCCAAATGTCTTTTAAATGACATTATAGCTTAAATTACCTACTCAGGTCGTTCCATATACCGTGAAAAGGTTGTCTCTCAGATTCCTATTAAATATTTATCCTCTCATCTTAAACCAGCATCTGCAGTTCTTTCCTACACATTAAACCTATGCTCTCCAGTTTTTGATTCCCCTACAAAGGGAAAAAAGAATCTGTGCAGCCCCTCGTGATCGTGTCCACCTCTATTAGATCACCGCTCAGCCTCCTGCGCTCCAAGGAATAACATTGCAGCCTGTCCAATCTCTGGCTATCACTCAGGCCCTCGAGTCCTGGCAACGCCCTCGTGAAACCTCTCTGCGCTTTATCCAGTTCAACGCTGGTGTCTGGTCCCACAGAAGGGCCCCTGGTTTGTCCTGTCACCAAGAGGCGGCCGTTGTGCTGTGGGTCAGAGGGTCGTGGGTTCCGATCCCACTCCAGTGTCCGTCTGTCTCTGAGCAAAACATTCGCTGCCAGGAGATGAATCGCCAGGATCAACTGCCCCGCCCGGCCACGGCCCCGGCCTTACCCTCCGTGTCTGTGCGGTGGTGGGTCAGCCGGCGCCAGCTCTCTCCCTCTCCTCACCTCTCACTCCTCTCTTGTACAGGAGGCCGGCCGGTCGGACACGATTCGCATTACCCTCAGCGCACGGCAGCCCATCTCATCGCCACGGCGCCAGGAGCCATCAGCTTCCCAGGTAGGTGTAGGGTCGCGGACGCGGGAATAGTTTCAGGGAAGTCAATGCGGCGAGGCTCTCAGAGTCTGATGTTCCCAGCGACACTCGGCTCACTGGCTCTAGGAGAGCCCCCTCCGTACGTTCCACCGTCCCACCCCCACCCACACTACCCTCCCCCTCCAACCCTCCCGTCCTACCCTCCCCAAACCCCTCCGTACCTGTCACCACCCTTTCCCCCGCCCACCATCCCCTCCCCCTCCCGCCCTTCCCCTCGCCTTCCCCATCCCATCCCCTACCCCCTCCGTATCACCCACCTTCTCCTCCCCTCTCCCTCTGAAACGACCACCTACCCCTCCCCGTACCTCTCACCTTCATTTCCCCCCACCCACCATCGCCTCCCCTCCTATTCTCCCTTCCCCTCCCCTCAGTACCTCCCACCGTCCCCTCCCCCGTCCATTCTACCCTCCCCCTCCCACTCTCCCCTCCCTACCTCTCCATCCCCTCCCCGCCCACCGTCCCCTCCCCAACCAATCACCCTTCACTCTCCCCCTTACACCCTCTCCCACAACCCCCGTCCGGACTTCCCACCCTCTTACAGTCGGCGGCTCCATTCCCTGGTCAAGAGCACACACTAACTGCCACCCCAAGGGGAGAGTTCCCTGTCCTGTCGCCATCTCCGCTTCTGCTCAGGGGTTTGTCGCGTAGAATTGGTGCATAAGGGGAGTAACAGATAGACACACAAAGTGCTGGAGTAACTCAGCGGGTCAGGCAGCATCTCCGGGGAACATTGGATAGGCGATGTTTCAGGTCGGGACCTTTCTTCAGACTCCGACATTCCGATCCCACAACCCGCTTACAGTTTCCTCTTTGTTTAGGGGTCACCTTTCCATCCGACAAAGGAAATCCGATTAAGCACTGGATGACCGAGGGATTTCCCGCCTTTAAGCGCAACATCAACTACACCCACGGGAAGCTGGTGATAACCGAGCCGGGACTTTACTTCGTCTACTGTCAGGTCAGCTTTCGACTAACCAGTAGCGGGTCCAAAGTGACATCTAACGTGCCCTTCGTTCAGTACATCTACCTGCAAACCGACCCGCAGCATGTCACGATGCTGATGAAAGCATCTAAAACGCCAGTGGACGGGAGCCAGGCGTCGAGCTTCAACTCGGTGAACCAGGGCGGCGTCTTTCAGCTGAAGAAAGGAGACAAGTTGTTTGTATCTGTGACCTCCACAGACTTGCTGAGTTACGATAAAGACACTTACTTTGGCATCTTCCGGCTCTGAAGGCCACTGGCGGCCGCCACCTGCCCTGCTCCCGGATCACCTCTCAGTTCACCTCCCGGATCAACCTCTCGTGGCGGGAGGTCCATGTTGTGGAAGATGTCAGTTCTCGCAGATCCCATCAACTCGAAGCCGCCATAACGTCCAAACTTTTCAACGTTAACAATGATTCTAATCTCAATAACGAATGGTGTGACCCTTCTACCCGTCCCGCAGCTAAACTCTCCACCCCCGGCAATATCCCGTTGGCCCAGTCAAATTTAAGCCTCATTGCGTTTCTTTAGGAACTCGCACGGAGATTGGGCAATTGTAAATACCACTCTCTCAATGTAAAAGACAGCCAGGGGTGTGAGCTTCGGCACGGGTACAGTGTTTTTGGGGCATCACTGTGGAGTGATGTTCCAGCTAATGTTAGAGGCAGTAAATATTGTTACCAACCCCAGAGCGGCCAATGATCCCACCGGCCCTTCCACCACCTCCCCCCCCGTGGTGATGAGTGCCCCCTATGCCCGCAGACATGTGTACTAATCCCGAGGCGTGCGGCCACACCCTGGCCGTGGTCCACTGGTCCCTCCCTTTGACGGTGCCCTTTGCGAGGAATATTTATTTGCAAGTGTTGACTGTTGATGTTTGACAAACGCATCCTGTACACAGCGACATGAAGCAGTTCAGGGCTGGTAAACAGCAAACCGCAGGCAGGGCCGCATTTCGCGAAACAACGCTTCACTTTGAGTTTATTTAACATTTCTCCGAACAAAATCTAAAAGGAGAAAAGGAGTGGGCGTGATCAGCGAAGGGCGAGTGAGGGTGAATTCGCTGCCCAGTGTAGTGGTTTATTGTCGCGGGATAACAAACGTGGCCAAACCTTCGGAATCGGAAACATTACACGTGGAATATTTCAGGAGTGTCGGCAGTAAATTTACTGAATAATCACTTCTAAAGGGAAAATTAAAACGCTTAGGTCGCCATGCAGATAAAACAGTTTAAAATAGACTCAATCTATTCCATTGCCTTTATGAAGTGGTTTCGCAATTGAAGCGATCTCTTTGATAAGTGGAATCGAAGCACAGATACTCAGGAAGTGAAGCTCGCGAGCTCTTGCTAAGTAGCACTGTGTTATTGAAAAGTAATGTTCTGTGTACTGCCTTTTATCCCACATCAGGTTGGCACTGGGCTGCTGGAGGCTAGCACTAGAGCTTCGAGCTGTCCGCGCCGAGGACGGAGAATACACACATATACGCTTCCGCACACAGACACACAAACGCACACATACGTACACACACACGCACACACACACACACATGGACACGCACGCACACACACACACACATATGGACACACACACACACACATATATATGGACACACACGCACACACACACACACACATATGGACACACGCACACACACACACATGTGGGGACACGCACACACACATGGACACGCACACACACACACATATATATGGACACACACGCACACACACACACATATGGACACACACACGCACATGCACACACACACACAGACCGGAGAGTAGTTACGCACACATTTCTTACACATGTTTATAACACACACAAATGCCAGCAAGTAAGAATTACATTGTTCTGGTCTCAGTACATATGACTATTAAAGACTCTTGACTCTTGACATATACGTTTATAAAACAAGTACACACGCAGTCACAAAGTACCAACATGGCCGGCGATAGCTGGCACAATGCACTAACTGTCACCTCCCACGGCGCCCCGCAGTGGACACTGAAAGCTTCATCCCCGCTCGGTATTGTAGATGTGGGTCTGAATGTTCCGTGGGATTCTGCGTCACTGGCAGTTTTTTGTACCCTATTTATCAGCGTTTGCAACAGGGTGATTGCGGGAGCCTCATAGTTACTTTGACTGTCATTTAATATTATTGTTAAGCTATTTATTTGATTAGATTGTTCACATTTTATTAATTGTTTCACAGTACTTTTTGAATATTTATGTAACTAAAGCTACTTTTAAAGTATTTTGTAAACCGAGAAAGAAATAAAGATTTTCTTATTTTTTGTGTATGAATTTGAAACTGTCTTGTGTGCAGTGAGGGTGAACGAGTTTTGGACGTAGCTGTCTCTATGTTTCACAAAATGCTGGAGTAACTCAGCAGGTCAGGCAGCATCTAGAAGAGAGGGAATGGGTGACCCTTCTTCAGACTGATGTCAGGGGGGCGGGACAAAGAAAGGATATAGGTGGAGACAGGAAGACAGTGGGAGAACTGGGAAGAGGGAGGGTGGGAAAAGAGAGAGACAGAGGAACTATCTAAAGTTGGAGAAGTCAATGTTCATACTGCTGCCCAAGCGAAATATGAGGTGCTGTTCCTCCAATTTCCGGTGGGCCTCACTATGGCACTGGAGGAGGCCCATGACAGAAAGGTCAGACTGGGAGTGGGAGGGGGAGTTGAAGTGCTCAGCCACCGGGAGATCAGGTTGGTTAAGGTGGACTCTGTACACAGCTCCCCTTCGCTCCCTAACCTAAGCAGGAGACTTTCAGATCAAAGCTTGTCAGAACGACTCCTCCCACCCCAGAGAGGGAGGCCCTTCGCCCCACCAAGCCTGTCCCAGGTCTTTGTAAGAGCACCTCAGTTAGTTCGCCTCTTCCACTTCCACGTGTTCGGGCTTCCGTGTGCATCCGACCGCTTGTAATGTTCCTGTTATCCGGCAGTTAGTCACAGAGTCAAACAGCGTGGAAACAGGCCCTTCGGCCCAACTTGCCCACAAAGGCCAACGTCACATCTACACAAGTCTCACCTGCCTGTTATGGATTTTATGGATTTTACATTATTGCTCACTTTCCACAATTGTTTCCTTATGATTAATCCTGAATAAGTTAACTTTTCACATATTTTTTTTGTAGAAATGTCATGAAAACCTTGTCTCTCTGAATTGTCTACAATCTCCTTTGGCCCCACATAGGCATCAACTTCCCCCCGACCCTCTCCCCCCCCCCCCCATCCCCTTCCCCTGTCCCACCGGCTGCCATAAGAGCAGTCCGCCCCTGTCTACTCCAGCTTCTGATCTCAGTAGTCATTGAGCAGTAATGCCTACTTCCCATCTTCTGCATCCTTGGGGAATCACAGGAAATGTTTGGTACCCTGCACCCCTCATTCTCCCATTTGATGGAACACATTTGTTGGAAAGCATTTCACAGTTTCAAGGCTTCTCGGATGGGTGGCATGGTGCCAGTTACTGCAAAACACCACAAGCGGCTTATAGTCACAGTGTGACAGTGGGGAGTTGGTTGTGGCTGTTATCATCTCTGTGAGTCATGGCAACATGAAAGACGTTGGATAAATCATTAACCGCGGTGGCAACATGGAGTGGAATACAGCAGGCGATGATCTGTGGTCACTGAAACTGGAGTTATATTGAATCTTGTCCCAATCCAGTTCCTCAGGCCTAACCCACTGAGTTACTCCAGCTCTCTGTGAAACATCACATGTCCATGTTTACCAGAGATGCTGCATAACCCGCTGAGTTACTCCAGCACTCGGTGTCTTTTTTTATATTCAGTGGAGTCAGTGCCCTGAGGTTAGATGGAGGGAAGGTTGCAGGAACTACAATGTGTTTACTGTGAGGGAAACTATTGTTGGTCTCTCAGAAAAGGCACAAAGAATAATATCCAAAAACCGCTGATATTTTTTACAAAGATTTGGCTAAAAGATTAGATCTGCAATTTGCTGCAGTTTTCTGAGCTTTCTGCAGAATAAATTTGCAACAAATACAAACTAGAGACTCGAACAACTTTGTTAACTTTGCATCTTAATTAATCATAGATGAGTGAAGCTTTTATTCGATTAAATTATTCACATTTTATGTGCTGTGGTCCCACTTCCTTTTTTACATTGTTGCTTACTTTTGCTGCATTCTGATTAGTCTGCAAGATAGGACTTCCTGTGCAAAACAAAACAAATAAAAACATTCTTCTTTCTTGAGCACAAATGTAGAATCAGATTTTGTACTTTCAAGAGACAGACCCAATCCTTTTGAGGTGTAGAGGATTATGAGGATTATAAAGTGAACACTCACAGTCACATTTTCAGCGGAGGAAATTCTACAACTAGAAAGAATAGGCTTAGAGTGAGGGGAGAGAGATTTAAGAGGAACCTCAGAGGCAATTTTTCATTCACAGGGTTGACCACATGTAAAATGAGTTGACAGAAGAAGCTTTGGAAGTGGATACAATTTTGACTAAAATAATTCTGGGCAGATACATGGATATCAAGGGTTATATCTATAGGGAACAGGCCCTTCAGCCCAACTTGTTCATGCCAACCAAAATGCCCCATCTACACCAGTCCCACATGCCCAAGTTGGGTCTTTGTCCCTCTAAACCCTTTCTCGCCATGTACCTGACAAAAATGTATTTTCAAGGATAGGCAATAACCGCTGGCCTTGGCAAACCACGAGATTTAGATTTCTTAGGTATGAGGTATAGTAAGAAATGTTATTTTGACTGGTATCCAAACAGGTCAGATATCCCATACATAGATGCAATCAAGTCAAAGTCGAAGTACAATAGGGAAAGCAAAGGAGAAGCTGCAGAGTGCAGATTACAGTTCTCAGCATTGTAGTGCATCTGTTCCAGAGACTAAGTTCTATGTCAGCAATGGGGCAGAGGTGAATCAGACAGTACCCTGGCTTATGGAAAGACCATTCAGAAGACTGGGATGAGACAAGTCTGATTTTATTGGCTATTTTTCGGAGCCTGCTTGAAGATGGAGTCTTGTAACACTCTCCCCCTCTTCTCCCCTCTCCCATTGGGCAAAAGGTACATCTCCAATCCAGTTCCTCAGGCCTAACCCACTGAGTTCTTCCCTGCTGTTATCAGGCAACCGAACCATCCTATCAACAACTAGAGAGCGGTCCTGAGCTGCTATCTATCTCTTTGGAGACCCTAGGACTATCTTTGATCAGAATTTGTTGGACTTTATCTTGTACTAAACGTTATTCATGTTATTCCCTTTATTATGTATCTGTACACTGTGGATGGTTCGTTTGTAATCATGTATTGTCTTTCCACTGACTGTTTAGCATGTAACAAAAGCTTTTCACTGTACCTCGGTACATGTGACAATAAACTAAACTCAAACTCAAGCTCAATGGTGGGGAGTCTAGTCTGATCTGATAAGGGGACTATAGGTAAAAGAGCCATTAGGAGGAAGTGATCACAACATGATAAGTTTTACTCTGCAAATGGAAAGGCAGAAGGGAAACTCGGAAGTGTCAGTATTACAGTATAGCAAAGGGGATTACAGAGGCATGAGGCGGGAGCTGGCCAAAATTGACTGGAAGGAGGCCCTAGCAGGGAAGACGGTAGAACAGCAATGGCAGGTATTCCTGGGAATAATGCAGAGGTTGCAGGATCAATTTATCCCAAAGAGGCGGAAAGATTCTAAGGGGAGTAAGAGACACCTGTGGCTGACGAGGGAAGTGAAGGACAGCATAAAAATTAAGGAGAGGAAGTATAACATAGCAAAGAAGAGTGGGAAGACAGAGGATTGGGACTCTTTTAAAGAGCAACAAAAGTTAACTAAAAAGGCAATACGGGGAGAAAAGATGAGGTACGAGGGTAGACTAGCCAATAATATAAAGGAGGATAGCAAAAGTATTTTTAGGTACGTGAAGAGGAAAAAAATAGTCAAGGCAAATGTGGGTCCCTTGAAGACAGAAGCAGGGGAATTTATTATGGGGAACAAAGAAATGGCAGACGAGTTAAACCGTTACTTTGGATCTGTCTTCACTGAGGAAGATACACACAATCTCCCAAATGTTCTAGGGGCCGGAGAACCTAGGGTGATGGAGGAACTGAAGGAAATCCACATTAGGCAGGAAATGGTTTTGGGTAGACTGATGGGACTGAAGGCTGATAAATCCTCAGGGCCTGATGGTCTGTATCCCAGGGTACTTAAGGAGGTGGCTCTAGAAATAGTGGAAGCATTGGAGATCATTTTTCAATGTTCTATAGATTCAGGATCAGTTCCTGTGGATTGGAGGATAGCAAATGTTATCCCACTTTTTAAGAAAGGAGGGAGAGAGAAAACGGGTAATTATAGACCAGTTAGTCTGACATCAGTGGTGGGGAAGATGCTGGAGTCAATTATAAAAGACGAAATTGCTGAGCATTTGGATAGCGGTAACAGGATCATTCCGAGTCAGCATGGCTTTACGAAGGGGAAATCATGCTTGACAAATCTACTGGAATTTTTTGAGGATGTAACTAGGAAAATTGACAGGGGAGAGTCGGTGGATGTGGTGTACCTCGACTTTCAGAAAGCCTTCGACAAGGTCCCACATAGGAGATTAGTGGGCAAAATTAGAGCGCATGGTATTGGGGGTAGGGTACTGACATGGATAGAAAATTGGTTGACAGACAGAAAGCAAAGAGTGGGGATAAATGGGTCCCTTTCGGAATGGCAGGCAGTGACCAGTGGGGTACCGCAAGGTTCGGTGCTGGGACCCCAGCTATTTACGATAAACATTAATGACTTAGATGAAGGGATTAAAAGTACCATTAGCAAATTTGCAGATGATACTAAGCTGGGGGGTAGTGTGAATTGTGAGGAAGATGCAATAAGGCTGCAGGGTGACTTGGACAGGTTGTGCGAGTGGGCGGATACATGGCAGATGCAGTTTAATGTAGATAAGTGTGAGGTTATTCACTTTGGAAGTAAGAATAGAAAGTCAGATTATTATCTGAATGGTGTCAAGTTAGGAAGAGGGGATGTTCAACGAGATCTGGGTGTCCTAGTGCATTAGTCACTGAAAGGAAGCATGCAGGTACAACAGGCAGTGAAGAAAGCCAATGGAATGTTGGCGTTCATAACAAGAGGAGTTGAGTATAGGAGCAAAGAGGTCCTTCTACAGTTGTACCGGGCCCTGGTGAGACCGCACCTGGAGTACTGTGTGCAGTTTTGGTCTCCAAATTTGAGGAAGGATATTCTTGCTATTGAGGGCGTGCAGCGTAGGCTCACTAGATTAATTCCCGGAATGGCGGGACTGTCGTATGTTGAAAGGCTGGAGCATTTAGGCTTGTATACACTGGAATTTAGAAGGATGAGGGGGGATCTTATTGAAACATATAAGATAATTAGGGGATTGGACACATTAGAGGCAGGAAACATGTTCCCAATGTTGGGGGAGTCCAGAACAAGGGGCCACAGTTTAAGAATAAGGGGTAGGCCATTTAGAACGGAGATGAGGAAGAACAAGAGGCCAGTTCGTTGGATGCTTTCAAGAGAGAGCTGGATAGATCTCTTAAGGATAGCGGAGTGAGGGGGTATGGGGAGAAGGCAGGAACGGGGTACTGATTGAGAGTGATCAGCCATGATCGCATTGAATGGCGGTGCTGGCTCGAAGGGCTAAATGGCCTACTCCTGCACCTATTGTCTATTGTCTATTGTCTATAGTCTATGTGATGGACTGGGCTACATCCACAACTCTCTGCAATTTATTGCGGTGTTGGGCAGAGCTATTCTCAAACCAAGCTGTGATTCAACCCGACAGTATGTTTTCTATGGAAGATAGACACAAAAAGCCGGAAGATTTCAGCGGGTCAGGCTCTGGAGTAAAGGAACAGGTGATGTTTCGGATTGAGACCCTCAATAGTACATCAACAGAAATGTGTGAAAGTCACCAGACACATGCTAAATGTCCTCAGTGTCCTGAGGAAATAGAAGTGTTGGTGTGCCTCTTGGCAGTCACCTCAATGTGGTTGGTCCATGACAGATTCTTGGTAATATTTACACCAAGAACTTTGTCCACATGATGAAATCTGGTGCAAGGCTTGGGATCTTTTGATCCTTCCCCTCTCCAAGCAACCCCCCCCCCCCCCATCCACACTGCCCACCCCCTCCAACTCCCCCCACCTTGCCCACCCCCCTCCAACCCCACCAATCCTGCCCACTCACTCCGACCCGCACCCTCTTTCCAGCCCCCCACCCGCCCCCCCCCACTCCTGCTCCCCCGCACTATATCCTCCCACAAGCCTCTCATAGTTACAACACAGGATCTGTGCACAACCGTTTCAATGCTGGGATCTCCCCACCACAGAGGCCCCCACCGCTGGATTCCTCACCCTCGTTCCCCCACCCTGGGATCTCCCCACCCCTGCGTCTCCCCACCCATAGGATCTCCCCAACATTGGGCCTCTCCACCCCCTGTGTCCCCCCACCCCTATGTCTCCCGACCCTTTGTTCCCCCACCCTGGGATCTTCCCCCTTGTGTCTCTCCACCCTTGAGTCTCACCACCCCTGGGTCTCTCAAGTGGAGTGGGGTGAAGGTAAACCAGTCATGTGCACTTATGGTGGATTGGGTTCTGGTATCAGGTGGGGTGCTGGGCTTGTCCTGAGATTGAGAGAGATGGATCCAGGGTTGTTGAGAGTGAGCGGGGGCGGAGAGCTCAGCTCAGCCGATCAACAATTAACTCTGTCAGTCAACAAGCTCACTGGAAACAGTGTGTGGAAAAGGTATTTAAGACTGTCACCCACGGACAAATTCCACCTTCTCTGCTTCTCGGCGTGCTCAATATTTCTCTCCTCATCAAATCATCATGAACTTTACAATAATACTTTCTGATGGGCCAGGCAGTGGAAAGTGCAGAGATAAAGTGCTTCGGCATGATATCGAGCCTCGCAAACTCCCTCCCATTGCTCAGTAACTATGCCAACAATAATAAATATTGTCAGAGTAAATGTCATCAGTAGGAACAGTGACAAAGTAAGCTGTTGAGAAAAAAATCAACAGAATATAGTAAAGTACAGCTCTGGAACAGGCCATTCAGCCCACAATGTTCATGCCAATCACAATGCCAAGTTAAACTGATTTCACCTGCCTGTATGTGATTCATATCCCTCCATTCCCTGCATATCCATGAACTGATCTAAAAGCCTCTTAAATGCCACTATCATATCTACCTCCACCACCACCCCCGGCAGCATGTTCCAGATCCCCACCACCCTCTGTGTAAATAACTTGCCCCATACATTAAACTTTGCCCCTCTCACGTTAAAGCTATGCCTTCCAGTCTTTGACATTACCACATGGGAAAAAGTTTCTGGCTGTCCACCCTATCTGTGTTTCTCATAAATTTATAACTTCTTTCAGGTCTCCCTCAGCCTCTGACCTCCAGAGAAAGCAATCCAAGTTTGTCTAATAATATCTCATAGCTAATACCCTCTAATCATCATTCTGGTAAACGTCCTATGCACCCTCTCCAAAGTCTCCACATCCTTCCTGTAACGGGGCAACCAAAACTGAACACAATACCTCGTATGCAGCCTAACCAAAGTCCAAAAAAACTGCAACATGCCATCTTGACCCTCCTCCTCAATGCCCTGAGCACTTTCTTTACCATTCTATCTACTTGTGTTAAATCTTTCAGGGAGTTGTGGACTTGAATCATCGTCTGTCCATTTCCTCAACAGTAGCTGCCTGACCCACAAAGATCCTCTTGGCGTTGGAAGGGTTTTTGTTAAATAAGTGATGGTTCGTATGTGGTGAACTTCAGACAAAGCTGACCGGCAGAGGTAGAGCTACTACCACATCCCGATAGTCTGCTTGGAGCTGCGATTCATTGGCTGTGTGGTGGAGTCCTCCCTCACCCAGCAGGAGGCATGCCTAATTTACCACTTGTGAGAATGTGGAGTCATTGATGTTTATGTGGAGTGGGGAAAGGACAAGGTGACTCATGTGTTGTAGGAATCTGCAAGTAACTGTAGAAATTATCTGAAGTCACAACAAGAGACTTGAAGGAACATGACCTGGAAATATTTTAGATACTTCTGAGCTGGCAGTTTCTGCACATGTTTGGAAAATGAAATTAGGTCACAATAGTGAAAGGAGAGAAACAGGTTTCTGCAGCACCCAGAGTCCAGCTATGCTCATGTGCCACTGAGTCCAGCTGTGGGCCACACCTCTGCCTAGAGAACAGGGGAGTCCAGCTGCAGACTACATCTCTGCCTCGAGGATGCTCACAGTCTTTATCACTGGGTGGAGGATTCTATAACTAAAGAGTACAGGCTTCAGCTGAGAGGGAATAGATTTAAAGGAGAGCTCATGGGCAACCTTTTCACTCAAAGTAAATTGGACAGATACATGAATAGGAAGGGTTAGAGGGATATGGGCCAAATGCAGGCGAATGAAATGCCAAGTTGGTCGACGTGGAGAAAGTGGTCCGAAGAGCCAGTTTCCATGCTGACTCCATGTAGTATTCAGAGGTGGGCGACGGGAGCAGGAAGGTAGGATCGTGTGTTTGTGACTCTTAGGTCTGTGGTGAGGACATCCAGCACCCCCCCCTCTGTGCCGGGATCCTACACACCACAGGCTGAGAGTTGCTTTCGACAAGTCAGTAAAACTCTCTCAAGTGTTGTAGTGAGGAGCCAGAGTTATTCAGCAGAAACAACCCCTCTGCTCTTCGAGCAAGTTACATGATCTCATTCTTGCTGGAAAATTGAGTTCACACAAAACCGAACCACAGAATCAGATCACAAGGACAGTCAGCACAACAACTGCATTCCCAGGTTCGAATCCTCATCCTGGCAACTATTTCAAATGTGGCACTCTCAAGGGATTCACACTCCCCGAGGCTCCTTCCTCCTTTCCTCCCCCCCTTCCTTCCCCCTCCGCCACCCCTCTCTTCCCCTCCTCCCTCTCCCAGCTTTTTCCCCCATCCCAGAGCCTAGACCTCCCCTCGGGTCCTCCCCCGCATCCCCGGGATCCCCATCCCCCCAGGCTCCGACCCGTCCTCCCCTCTCCCAGGTCCTCCTCCCTCTCCCAGCCTTCTCCCGCCCCCCCCAGAGCCTCCTTCCCCTCCCCCCCCCCCTTTCAGGTCCCTCCCTCCTCAGGGATCCCCCCTCCACAGTTTCCTACCTCCCCTCCTCCTCCCGCCACCCTACTCCTTCACTCACCCCTTCCCTCACTTCCCCTCCTCCATCCACTGCCAATCACTTTGTTACAACTTGCTGAGCTGGACAAATTATTTGGAGGGATTTTTGGGGGGGATTAAAAACCTCTGACGAGTCATAAAGAAACACAAATGTAACGGGTTACTGACCTTTGTGGTGAGCCAGTGCATGTCGATACCTCTCATTACCCCGAGGAATCTATGCTACAGATCATTCAGTGTTGGGAACAACTGGCTCAGCAACAACTTGAATTTGATTTGAGTTTGCTTTTGGAGAGAGAGCGTATTCACTTGTGACATCGCAACACCTTATAATAAAACTTTTTCAGCTTAGAAAATGCTGTAAATGTTCAGCAGGTCAGGCAGCATCTATGGAGAGGGAAGGAATGCACGTTTCATTGATTGCTACCGTCGGTCAGGAGGTAGAGAAGCGTGAAGTCCCACATTACCAGGTTCAGGAACAGCTACTTTCCTACATCCATCAGGTCTTGAACGGACTTGTACAACCCTAACCGTTCTTCGAGAATGGAACACCATCGGCCACTGATGGTTGATGATCTTTCATCAAATGAGAAAGTTATAACTAAAGCAAGGTTTAAGTGGCAGAGGAGGGGAGAACAGAGGGGGGAGAAAGTGCGATGGTCGGTTTAGGGTGGAGTGCAGAGCGATTGGTGACAGAGGGACTGTCTGTGACACTAGCCAACAACAGAGGCAACATCACATTCTGCAGGTGCCCCAGGACTCAATGAGTCACCAGAGCTCGTAGGTCCACACAGGTGTAGGATGGAACTGCTGATGCTGGTTTAAACCGTAGATAGACACAAAAACCTGGAGTAATTCAGCATCTCTGGAGAAAAGGAATAGGTGATCCACTGAATTACTCCAGTTTTTAGTATCTATTTGGTACCAGCATCTGCAGTTCCTTCCTACACATTTTGTCTGCTTCACTGCGAAATCTCCTCATGGTATGCCTACTTTGAAGAAGTTCTCCTCCTCTCTCTGATGAGAGTTCTGTAACATTTTGCAAATGGGTCCCTTTCAGAATGGCAGGCAGTAACTAGTGGGGTACCGCAAGGCTCGGTGCTGGGACTGCAGCTATTTACAATATACATTAATAACTTGGATGAAGGGATTAAAAGTACCATTAGCAAATTTGCAGATGATACAAAGCTGGGTGGTAGTGTGAACTGTGGGGAAGATGCTATGAGGTTGCAGGGTGACTTGGACAGGTTGTGTGAGTGGGCGGATGCATGGCAGATGCAGTTTAATGTGGATAAGTGTGAGGTTATCCACTTTGGTGGTAAGAATAGGAAGACAGAGTATTATCTGAATGGTGTCAAGTTAGGAACAAGGGACGTATAATGAGATCTGGGTGTCCTAGTGCATCAGTCACTGAAAGGAAGCATGCAGGTACAGCAGGCAGTGAAGAAAGCCAATGGAATGTTGGCCTTCATAACAAGAGGAGTTGAGTATAGGAGCAAAGAGATCCTTCTGCAGTTGTACAGGGCCCTAGTGAGACCGCACCTGGAGTACTGTGTGCAGTTTTGGTCTCCAAATTTGAGGAAGGATATTCTTGCTATTGAGGGCTTGCAGCGTAGGTTTACTAGGTTAATTCCCGGAATGGCGGGACTATCATATGTTGAAAGACTGGAGCGACTAGGCTTGTATACACTGGAATTTAGAAGGATGAGAGGAGATCTTATCGAAACATATAAGATTATTAAGGGGTTGGACACGTTAGAGGCAGGAAACATGTTCCCAATGTCAGGGGAGTCCAGAACAAGGGGCCACAGTTTAAGAATAAGGGGTAGGCCCTTTAGAACTGAGATGAAGAAAAACTTTTTCAGTCAGAGAGTTGTGAATCTGTGGAATTCTCTGCCTCAGAAGGTAGTGGAGGCCAATTCTCTGAATGCATTCAAGAGAGAGCTAGATAGAGCTCTTAAGGGTAGCGGAGTCAGAGGGTATGGGGAGAACGCAGGAATGGGGTACTGATTGAGAATGATCAGCCATGATCACATTGAATGGCGGTGCTGACTCGAAGGGCCGAATGGCCTCTATATCACTATATCATCATCCAAATCTCGTGTTTCCCTTTCCCCTTGACTCTCAGTCTGAAGAAGGTGTCTCAACCCAATACATCATCTATTCCTTTCTCCAGACATGCTGCCTGACCCTTTAAGTTACTTCAGCTTTTCGTGTCTATGTTAGGTCCACACAGATGACGGATGACAAGTCTCTGAAATGAACTGGGTCTGTACATCACTTCTGCTGCTTTGAATAAGAGCAAATATCTCTGAACAGCAGTGACACTTTTTGAGGCTGCCTGAGGACAGATTTGAAACCTGTTTCTTGTAACAATCATATGTTTCAGACCCCTCTTTGCACAGTGCCTGTGACAGATGAATGTGGAGCTCTGGGCACAAGGGGTCAGAACACTGCTGGTGTATCGGTCAACAATCATTTTCCCAGCTCCCGGTATCACAGGTGACTCCACCCACACACCCTCCTCCTCCTCACCACTCAGGCACCGCGGTTTAGTTGTTAACACCTTTCTTTTCATCTCGAGTCCTGCAGCACAATGGGGAATGCTGGCTGCTATGTGGAAAGAGGATGCTCTCTGAGCAGGTGTCGTTGGTTCGATTCCAGCTGCAGTCATAGAGACACACAATGGGAACAGGCCCTTTGTTCCAACACGCCCATTTTCATATACATGAGTACAGTGAGGTACAGGTACAATGAAAATCTCACTGTCAGCAGTATCACAGGCACATTTAACAAATATGATGTAGTTGGAATTACGGAGGCATGGCTCCATGGTGACCAAAGCTGGGAGCTTAACATGCAGGGGTATTCAATATTCAGGAAGGATAGACAGAGAGGAAGCGGAGGAGGGGTGGCATTGCTGGTTAAAGAGGAGATTAATGCTCCTAGGAGAGACATTAGCTTGGATGCTGTTGAATCTGTATGGGTAGAACTGCGAAATAGCCAAGGGCAGAAAACGCTCATGGAGTTGTGTACAGACCACCAAACAGCAGAAGGGAGGTTGGGGATAGCATCAAGCAGGAAATTAGGGATGCGTGTGGCAAAGGTACAGTGGTTATCATGGGTGACTTTAATTTACATATAGATTGCGCCAACCAAATTGGTAACAGCGCTGAGGAGGAGGATTTCCTGGAGTGTATAAGGGATGGTTTTCTAAACTAATATGTAGAAGAACCAGCTAGAGGGCAGGCCATCCTAGACTGGGTATTGTGTAATGAGGAAGGATTAGTTAGCAATCTTGTTGTGCAAGGCCCCATGGCAAACAGAGACCATAATATGGTGGAATTCTGCATTAGGATAGAGAGTGACATAGTTAATTCAGAGATGAGGATCCTGAACTTAAAGAAAGGTGACTTTGATGGTATGAGATGGGAATTGGCTAGGATAGACTGGCAAAGGATACTTAAAAGGGTTGATGGTGGAGAAGCAGTGGCAAAGGTTTAAAGATCACATGGATGAATTACAACAATTGATCATCCCTGCCTGGCATAAAAATAAAACAGTGAAAGTGGTTCAACCGTGGCTAACGAGGGGAATTAGGGATAGTGTTAAATCCAAGGAAAAGGCATATAAATTGGCCAGCAGAAGCAGCAAACCGGAGGACTGGGGGAAATTTAGAATTCAACAGAGAAGGACAAAGGGGTTAATTAATAGGGGGAAAAAAGAGCATGAAAGAAAGCTTGCGGGGAATATAAAAACTGACTTGAAAAGCTTCTTTAGATATGTGAAGAGGAAAAGATTAGTGAAGAAAAAATGTAGGTCCCTTGCAGTCAGAAACAAGTGAATTTATAATAGGGAACAAGGAAATGGCAGACCATTTAAACAAGTACTTTGTCTTCACTAAGGAAGGCACAAACAACCTCCCAGAAATACAAGGGGATCGAGGATCTAGTGGGAGGGAGGAACTGAAGGAAATCCACATTAGTCATGAAATGGTGCTAGGTAAACTATTGGGACTGAAGGCAGATAAATCCCTAGGGCCTGATGATCTGCATCCCAGAATATTCAAGGAGGTGGCCCTAGAAATCGTAGATGCATTGGTGATCATTTTCCAATGTTCTGTAGACTCTGGATCAGTTCATGTGGACTGAAGGGTGACCAATGTAACCCCACTTTTTAAGAAAGGAAGGAGAGAGAAAACGAGGAATTATAGACCAGTTAGCCTTACATCGGTAGTGTGGAAGATGCTTGAATCCATTATTAAAGATGTAATAGCAGAGCATTTGGAAAGTGGTGACAGGATTGGTCAAAGTCAGCATGAAGGGGAAATCGTGCTTGACTAATCTTCTGGAATTTGTTGAGGATGTAACAAGTAAAATGGATAAGGGAGAGCCAGTGAATGTGGTGTATCTGGACTTTCAAAAAGCCTTTCACAAGGTCCAACACAAGAGATTAGTGTGCAAAATTAGGGCACGTGGTATTGGTAGGGTATTGACGTGAACAGAGAACTAGTTGCCAAACAGTAAGCATAGAGTTAGAATTAACAGGTCTTTTTCAGAATGGCAGGCAGTGATTAGTGGGCTGCTGCAAAGCTCAGTGCTGGAACTCCAGTTATTTAAAATATATATTAACGATTTAGACGAGGGAGTTAAATGTAACATCTCCAAGTTTGCGGATGACACAAAGCTGGGTGGCAGTGTGAGCTGCGAGGTGGATGCAATGAGGCTACAAGGTTTAAGAATAAGGGGTAGGTCATTTAGGACTGAGATGAGGAAAAGCCTTTTCACCCAGGGAGTTGTGAATCTGTGGAATTGTCTGCCACAGAAGGCAGTGGAGGCCAATTCACTGGATTTTTCAAGAGAGAATTCGATATAGCTTAGTGCTAATGGAATCAAGGGATATGGGGAAAAGGCAGGTATGGGGTACTGATTTTGGATGATCAGCCATGATCATATTGAATGGTGGTGTTGGCTCGAGGGGCGTATTGAGTTATCCCTGCACCTATTTTCTATGTTTCTAGACTCAGACAACACAAAACATAACCTGTACATAAATTACACAGTCTGCAAGACAGAGGAGAGAAAGACTGCAAAAAAATACTGAGATATTACTGCAAAGAAACACAATTAGAAACCAAGATATGGTTGAAAGTTTCCGTTGGGTAGGATTAGGGTTGCACCGGTGAGTTCAAGAACCTGACGGTTGCAAGAAAGTAGCGGTTCCTGAACCTGTTGGTGTGGGACTTTAGGCTTCCTGCCTAACGGTACCAGCGAGAAGAGGGCACGGCCCGGATTGTGGGGAGCCTTGATGATAGATGCCACCTTCTTGAGGCAGCACCTCACATAGATTTACCTCATGGCGGACTTTGGACTTTGTCTCTGGAATTGATGTGCTACAATGCTGTGAACTATATTCTGCACTCTATATCTTCCCCTTTGCTCTACCTATTGTACTTCTGTTTGAACTAATTGTATTGACTGATAGATCTGTTTGGATAGCATGCAAAACAATGCTTTTCGCTGTATCATGGTGGGGTTGGGCTGCGCCCGTGATGAACCGGGCTGAGTCCTCCACTTTCTGCAGCCTCTGGTGTTCCTGTGCGTTAGAATTGCCATACCAGTCCATGAAGCAAGCAGTCAGGATACTTTCCATTGTACATTTGTCAAAGTTTGTTAGAGTATTCGGTGACATGCCCGATCTATTTAAACTTCTAAGAAAGTAGAGTTAACGACAAGCCTTCTTCATGATTATATCTCCGTGTCATGCCCAGGACAGGTCACCTGTGTGTCAGGCCCAGAACTGGCCATCAAAGATGTTAACGCCCAGGAATATGAACCTGCTGACTCTCCACCGCTGAACCACAATCGGAAATTGGCCAAAGTTTCCCTTTCTAGAGTCAACGATCAGTTCCTTAATTTTGTTGATGTTGAGTGAGAGGTTGTATTTGTGGCCGCCCCATGCCCCACACTCCCCATGCACTCAGGACTTATGCTGCCTAATTCTGCTCTTAGCTCCATTTATAGGTTTGTAGATGACACTGCCACTGTGTCAGAGTACACTGATGAGACAGAGTACAGAGGGGAGATCAAGAGCTCAGTAATATGGTGTCAGGACAACAAGCTCTCCTCGATGTCAGCAAAGCAAAGGAACTAGTTAATGAGTTCAGGAAGCGAGGTGGTACATTTGTCCCAGTCGCCATCAACTGTGCTGAAGTGGAGATGGTCAGGAAATTCAAGCTCATACATAAATATCGCCAACAAGTTTTCCTGGACCAATCCCATTGAAGCTACAGCCAAGAAAACACAATAATAACCTTACTTCCTCAGATGACTATTTTCTTTGTCTCCACTTTCTCTGTAACTGTAACGCTGTAACACTATATTCTACACGCTGGTATTTTTCTCTTTGCACTACCTGTTGAACTTGTGTATGGCTTGAATGTACTCATGCATAGCCTGATTTGACAGGATAGCACACTGATAATGCTTCTCATTGTATTGCGGTACCCGTGACAACAACAAACCAACACCGATACTCAACAGTCTCTCTCTTGTATGTTGGCTTATCACCATCTGTGATTTGGACAACAGTGGTGTCATCGCCATCTAAGCTAGTCCCATTCACTCATGTTTGCCCCACATTCCTTCAAATATTTCTGATCTGTGTACATGTCCAAATGTCATTTAAACATTGTTATTGTACCTACCTGAACCACTTTCTCTGGCAGTTCGTTCCATATAACCACCACTTGACATATGAACAACTTGCCTCTCTGGTTCCTGATAAATCTCACCTATGAGCTTCTAAGTCACTGCTATTTTGGAAGTATCCAGGACATGACAGACTTCATCCGAAAGAGCTGAATCTGGTGAGCGAATTGCTGCAGTGGTTTAATTTTCCAAAGTCCCTAGATTAGACAAAGATTCCACTGGATTGGAAAGCAGCAAATGTGATGCTTACATTCAAAGAGAGAGGGAGGCAGAAAGCAGGTTAGTTTAACATCTCCTGTGCAGTGATGGAAATGGGGGGGGGGGGGGTACGCAGGGGGACAAAGTTCCCCTAGCTTTCAATTTCCAGCTCGGGTTTAATGAGCAGAAAGATTTGAGTCGTTTATCACTTTATTCAACTCAGACGAAAACGATTTGTTAACTGCCACAGTTAGCACTTGTTAACAGCCAGTAGTTAACAGGTAGTAGTTATACAATGTGTCATCAATACATCAATCCACATTCCTCAGTAAATGTAATTGTGTTTTGACCATGTATTAATGACACCGCTTTCCTTTGAATAAAATTCAAGGGAGAATTTCTTATTGTCAGGGCTACCGGACCGTGAGCATGGGCTCAGGTAAAGTCACGTTATTTTATTATTCCACGTTATTTTATTTGCCGCTCTGCCTCTGTGCCTCTCTGCTGCTGTGGCTCAGTTGTTTCAGTTAAATTAGAATGGATGGGGAGATAATTAAATAAGTAGTACCAATAGTTTTTTCCAGCCTAAATCGTGAGTGGTGAATATTTGATTGTGGGTGGTTTTATTTAGCAAAACAATAGTGCAAGCGGAAATATGTTATTATATATCACTATCAAATTTTATTATATATCACTATCAAATCACTATCAAATATCTATAAATTTCAGATTTGTGTACCCCTGTGAAAATGAGCATACTGAGATACTTTGAAAGACAGCCTTCAGATCGATGAAGAAATAAATGATAATGAAAACATTCAGGCAGAAAAGAAGACAAAATTACTTGAAAATGATAATGTAACTGATGCAGCTGTTTCGCCTGATGCTGCATGTGACGACATCTCAAAAGATATTGAAAAATGTGATCTTCCAGACTGTTGGACACAAGAAAAAAAAGCTATCGAAAATGTAGTGTATATGTCACTGAAAAAGGACGAAGCAAAAACAGGTCGAGTTTTTAGAACTGTATATAATATTGTACACAAAGGTAGGCCTTACACAGATATGTCTTCTGATATTGAACTGCAAGAAAGAAACGGCATCGACTCTCGTAAGTCATGTGCAGATCTTTCTCACCACATAGGGAACCAGATGCGAAAGACAGTGGTGGAAAATATAATTTCAAAAATATATAAAATGTCTATTATGATTGATGAATCTACTACTATTAATGGGAAAACTGTTCTAGTAGTCTGCTTGCGAGCAGCAGTTGGTGAATCATCCCAAGTCATTCTATTTTGACTTAGAACATATGAAACTTGGTGCAAATGCAAAATCTATATATGATGGGCTTCTAAGTTGCTTGCAAAGAGGTGGTTTTTTTAATACAGTACCTAAAAGAAAATGTGATATCACTTGTAACTGATGGTGCATTAGTAATGTTAGGACGAACTGCAGGGGTTGCAAAACTATTTCTTGATGATTTCCCTAATGCAACTGTTTGGCACTGTGCCAGTCACAGGCTTGAACTCAGTGTAGGTGATGCTATAAATGAAGTTGCAGGTTTGAATCATTTTCAAATATTTTGTGATAAATTGTATTCCTTATATCATAGGTCTCCTAAGAATCAGGATGAGTTAACTGCATGTGCTGAGGCTCTTCACTGTCAACTATTGAAAATTGGTTGTGTTTTCAGTGTGAGATAGGTTGCTTCGTCTTAGCGAACTGTAAAGGCAATGTGGCAGTCTTATAAAGCTATTTGGGAGCATTTTGGAAAAGCACGCTGTGATGCTTCAAGATCTAGTGCAGAGAGAGCAAAGTACGAGGGGCTGAAAAAAGTATTAAAGTCATCAGCTTTCGTAAATAATTTGGGCTTGTTGATGGACAGTTTGCTAGAGTTGTCTGAACTGTCCCTTAGAAACATAGAAAATAGGTGCAGGAGTAGGCCATTCGGCCCCTCGAGCCTGCACCGCCATTCAATATGATCATGGCTGATCATCCAACTCAGTATCCTGTACCTGCCTTCTCTCCATACCCCCTGATCCCTTTAGCCACAAGGGCCACATCTAACTTAAATATACCCAATGAACTGGCCTCAACTACCTTCTGTGGCAGAGAATTCCACAGATTCACCACTCACTGTGTGAAAAAAAACTTTCTCATCTGGGTCGTAAAAGACTTCCCCCTTATCCTTAAACTGTGACCCCTTGTTCTGGACTTCCCCAACATTGGGAACAATCTTCCTGCATCTAGCCTGTCCAACCCCTTAAGAATTTTGTAAGTTTCTATAAGATTCCCCCTCAATCTTCTAAATTCCAGCGAGTACAAGCCGAGTCTATCCAGTCTTTCTTCATATGAAAGTCCTGCCATCCCAGGAATCAATCTGGTGAACCTTCTCTGTACTCACTCTATGGCAAGAATGTCTTTCCTCAGATTAGGAGACCAAAACTGTACGCAATACTCCAGGTGTGGTCTCACCAATGCCCTGTACAACTGCAGCAGAACCTCCCTGCTCCTATACTCAAATCCCCTCGCTATGAATGCCAACATACCATTCGCTTTCTTCACTGCCTGCTGCACCTGCATGTCTACTTTCAATGACTGGTGTACCACGACACCCAAGTCTCGTTGCATCTCCCCTTTTCCTAATCGGCCACCATTTAGATAATAGTCTGCTTTCCTGTTCTTGCCACCAAAGTGGATAACCTCACATTTATCCACATTATACTGCATCTGCCATGCATTTGCCCACTCACCTAACCTATCCAAGTCACCTTGCAGCCTCCTAGCATCGTCCTCACAGCTAACACTGCCCCCCAGCTTCGTGTCATCCGCAAACTTGGAGATGTTGCATTCAATTCCCTCGTCCAAATCATTAATATATATTGTAAATAGCTGGGGTCCCAGCATTGAGCCTTGCGGTACCCCACTAGTCACTGCCTGCCATTCTGAAAAGGACCCGTTTATTCCTACTCTTTGCTTCCTGTCTGCCAGCCAGTTCTCTATCCACATCAATACTGAACCCACAATACCGTGTGCTTTAAGTTTGCATACTAATCTCTTATGTGGGACCTTGTCGAAGGCCTTCTGGAAGTCCAGATATAACACATCCACTGGTTCTCCCTTATCCACTCTACTAGTTACATCCTCAAAAAATTCTATAAGATTCGTCAGACATGATTTACCTTTCATAAATCCATGCTGACTTTGTCCAATGATTTCACTACTTTCCAAATGTGCTGCTATCCCATCTTTAATAGCTGACTCTAGCATTTTCCCCACTACCGATGTTAGACTAACTGGTCTGTAATTCCCTGTTTTCTCTCTCCCCCCCTTTTTGAAAAGTGGGGTTACATTAGCTACCCTCCAATCCTCAGGAACTACTCCAGAATCTAAAGAGTTTTGAAAAATTATCACTAATGCATCCACTATTTCTGGGGCTACCTCCTTAAGCACTCTGGGATGCAGCCTATCTGGCCCTGAGGATTTATCGGCCTTTAATCCATTCAATTTACCTAACACCACTTCCCGACAAACCTAGATTTCACTCAGTTCCTCCATTTCATTTGACCCCCGGTCCCCTGCTATTTCCGGCAGATTATCTATGTCGTCCTTAGTGAAGACAGAACCAAAGTAGTTATTCAATTGGTCTGCCATGTCCTTGTTCCCTATGATCAATTCACCTGTTTCTGACTGCAAGGGACCTACATTTGTTTTAACTAATCTTTTTCTCTTCACATATCTATAAAAGCTTTTGCAGTCAGTTTTTATGTTCCCTGCCAGTTTTCTTTCATAATCTATTTTCCCTTTCCTAATTAAGCCCTTTGTCCTCCTCTGCTGGACTCTGAATTTCTCCCAGTCCTCTGGTAGGCTGCTTTTTCTTGCTAATTTGTATGCTTCATCATGTTTTGATACTATCCCTAATTTCCCTTGTTAGCCACGGATGCACTACCTTCCCTGATTTATTATTTTGCCAAACTGGGATGAACAATTGTTGTAGTTCATCCATGCGGTCTTTAAATGCCTTCCATTGCATATCCACCGTCAACCCTTTAAGAATCAATTGCCAGTCTACCTTGGCCAATTCTCATACCCTCAAAGTTACTCATACCCTCAAAGTTACTTGAACTGCAGAACCGAAATTGTACACTTAGTACAGCACATGAAGTAATTAAATGAACTATCAAGGTTCTTGAATGTCAAATAGAGAAGCCAGGAAAAATTTATAATCAAGTGGAGAAAGCAACAAGCCAGATGATATTTAATGGAATAAATTTGAGAGCTGGTAAAGTACCTACTATACATACACAACAGTTTTTGAGGAGTTTGGTCAATAATATGAAATCCAGGCTGCTTGAATCTACAACAGCTTCCAATGATAAATGTAAAAAGTTAATTAACAAATCGAAATATTTAGATATTAACAATATTCCAGAAGATTCACTTTTTACCTTTGGGGATAATGATGTAGAAGAAATGGCAGAACAATTTGGCTTAAATGGTCGGCTTTGTGTCAGAGCCTTCAGAGAATTCAAGGAATCTAAAGGGAAGATAGTTTCTGCAGATTTTTAGCAGCTGGTAACGGCTGTAAATACAATTCCGGTATCAACAACCGAATGTGAAAGAAGCTTCAGTGGCATGAATTTCTGCATGTCACCACAACGTGCAAGACTTCAAACTGATCATCTCTCAACTCTTCTATTTATTAAGTTGGTGGGACCTCCTCTGTCAAAATTCAACTCCAAAGAATATGTGAGGACATGGCTTCTTAGTGGCAGAAGGTGTGCTGAAGAAACGGCATGCAGAAAGAAAGAGGAGGTGACAGAAAAAAATGGAGATTATATACCATTATGGAACATTTTGTAATGTAAACTGAGAGAGAGAGAGAGAGAGAGAGATGCAAGAAAGCAGCTATGACATATAATACACAATAAACTATATTATAAAATACACAATAAACAAGCTATGCGTTCTTGTACTCTTACATGGGTATGACCGCACATAAAAAATCCCCCCCCCCCTTCCTTCCCAACCTCAGCCTCACAAACCTTAGAGTACCCCTAGTTCCTAAAACCCATTTCCATCACTGCTCCTGTGGGAAAAAGGTTGGAATCTGTTACTGAAGCAGTTCTTGCAGGGCACTTGGTAAAATTCAAGATGGCCCCGACCGTGGATAGTTCGACAGCCCCAACTGTGGAGAAGAAGGAGGAAGAGATTGGACTTTATTGCCTTCCATCACAGTGAGGAATGTAGGAAGCTGCTGTGGTGGATGTTTATGTTAAATTTTATTTTATGTGGTTGCGTGTCTTACTGCTCTTCACTTGGCGTGGCTGTAAGGTAACTGCAATTTCACTGTACCATCTTAGACAATAGACAATAGACAATAGGTGCAGGAGTAGGCCATTCAGCCCTTCGAGCCAGCACCGCCATTCAATGCGATCATGGCTGATCACTCAATCAGTACCCCGTTCCTGCCTTCTCCCCATACCCCCTCACTCCACTATCCTCAAGAGCTCTATCCAGCTCTCTCTTGAAAGCATCCAACGAACTGGCCTCCACTGCCTTCTGAGGCAGAGAATTCCACACCTTCACCACCCTCTGACTGAAAAAGTTCTTCCTCATCTCCGTTCTAAATGGCCTACCCCTTATTCTCAAACTGTGGCCCCTTGTTCTGGACTCCCCTAACATTGGGAACATGTTATCTGCCTCTAATGTGTCCAATCCCCTAATTATCTTATATGTTTCAATAAGATCCCCCCTCATCCTTCTAAATTCCAGTGTATACAAGCCCAATCGCTCCAGCCTTTCAACATCTTGAATCTTGAACCTTGAGTCTCTTGATTATCAGGCAGTCATGGGTGTTTTGATAAAGGGAGATTGTGTTTGGCCAATTTTACTAGAGGTTGTTAAAGTAACGTGTGCTGTGGATAAAGGGGAAATGATAGATGTGCTATACCTAGATTTGCAGAAGGCATTTGATGAGGTGCCACATCAAAGATCACTGGAAAATAAAGCTCCTAGTGAAGGAGGTAATGTGTTGGTGTGGAGCAAAGAGAGGCCACTAACAGGAAGCAGAGAGTGAGTATAAATGGGCCTTTTCAGCTTGACGTGTTCGGAGAAGAGACATAGGTACTGGAGCTCAGACTCAAGGCTTTACAATTTAACAAACAACCTGGATAAGGATACCAGGAGTGTGTGTTACTAAATTTGTTAGTGACACAGTATAAAATTTGAGAAGTCACGTTGTAGCTGTATAAAACTTTGGTTAGGTCAGATTTGGAGTTCTGTTGTCCCAATACAACGTTTTGAGTCTTTGGAGAGGATGCAGAAGTGGTTTTCCAGGATGTTGACTGGATGAGATAGGGTTAGGTATAAGATGAGGTTGAACAAACTGGGATTGTTTTCTCTGCAGTGTTGGAGGTTGAGGAGAGAACATATATAAAATTATGAAAGGCATTGATAGGATAAACAGTCAGAGCTTTGTCCCCAGGGTGGAAATGTCAAATACTAAAGGGCATTGCTTTATGATGAGAGGGGAAGATGTTAAAAGAAATGTGAGGTTGGGTGACTGAAATGTAAAGCCAAGGATGGTGGTGGAGACAGAAAAGATAGCAATGTTTAAGAGGCTTTTACAGAGATAAATGCACAAGCAAGGAAGGTGTCCTCAGACCAACAAGTGCAGCAACTGCAAATCTGAAATAAAAACAGAAAATGTGGGAAACATTCAGCTGGTCAGGCAAAGTACAACGAGGGTCCTAGACTTGGAACGTTAACTCTGCATCTCTCTCGCTCTGCAGATGCTGCTTGACCTGCTGCGTGTTTCCAGCATTAGCAGTTTTTAATCTGATTAGAGGGTTGAATGATGTGGGAAGGTCAGGCTGGGCCTGTATCCACAGACTGAGCCTGTATCCGCAGACTGAGCCTGTATCCGCAGACTGAGCCTGTATCCACTGACTGAGCCTGTATCCACTGGCTGAGCCTGTATCCACTGACTGAGCTTATATCCACTGACTGGGCATGTATTCACAGTGGGCCTGTATTGTATTGTATTGTATTGTATTGTATTGTATTGTATTGTATTGCATTGTGCTGTATTGTATTAAATTGTATTATATTGTAATTAATTTATTGTAATTAATTTTTTGTAATTAATTTATTGTAATTAATTTATTGTAATTAATTTATTAGTCAAGTATGTAAAAACATACAAGGAATTTGATTTACTATACAGTCATACCAAAAAAGGAACAGGACACACAACTACATAAAAATTAACATAAACATCTACCACAGCGCACTGTGATGGAAAGCAATAACATATTATCTTTTTCCCCCCTTTTCTCCCGAGGTTGGGCAGTCAAACCATCCGCAGTCAGGGTGATCGAAGCACCTGTAGCCGGCGATTGAGGCTCCCACGTCGGGGTGATCGAGGCTCCTGCAATCGGTGCGGTCGAAGCTCCCGCAGTTAGAGCTCCCGTCGATCCCTGACAAGGAATCGTAAGGTCCACGATGTTGTCCGCAGGCTCCCATGGTTGGAGCTCCCGAAGTCGATCCCCAGCAAATGGACTGCCAGCTCCACGATGTTAGGCCGCAGTGCAGACGGAGATACGATATGGAAAAAGTTGCATCTCCGTCGAGGAAAGAGATTAAAAAAAGTTTCCCCTGCCCCCCACATAATACAAAACTAAAGATATACTAAAACATACATTTAACAACAGACTAAAAACAACAAAAGAAGAAAAGGACGAGACAGACTGTTGGTGAGGCTGCCATCGTACGGCGCCACAGACTTAGCCTGTACTCAGAGTCTCGGCCTGTATCCACAGACTGGGCCTGTATCCACAGACTGGGCCTGTATCTACAGTCTGGGCCTATATCCACAGACTGGGCCTGTATCCACAGACTGGGCCTGTATCCACAGACTGGGCCTGTATCCACAGACTGGGCCTGTATTCACAGACTGGGCCTGTATCCACAGACTGGGCCTGTATCCACAGACTGGGCCTGTATCTACAGTCTGGGCCTATATCCACAGACTGGGCCTGTATCCACAGACTGGGCCTGTATCCACAGACTGGGCCTGTATCCACAGACTGGGCCTGTATTCACAGACTGGGCCTGTATCCACAGTCTGGGCCTGTATCCACAGACTGGGCCTGTATCTACAGTCTGGGCCTATATCCACAGACTGGGCCTGTATCCACAGACTGGGCCTGTATCCACAGACTGGGCCTGTATCTACAGTCTGGGCCTATATCCATAGGCTGGGCTCCATAAGATCATAAGTTCTAGGAACAGAATTAGGCCATTGGATCTATCAAGTCTACTCCGCCATTCAATCATGACTGATCTATCTTTCCCTCTCAACCCCATTCTCCTCCCTTCTCCTCATAACCCCTGACACCCCTACTAATCAAGAATCGAATCTATCAATCTGCACCATAAAAATATCCATTGATGGCCCCCACAGCCATCTGTGTCAATGAATTCCAAAGATTCACCCCCTCTGACTAAAGAAATTCCTCCTCATCTGCTTTCTAAAGGTATGTCCTTTTGTTTTGAGTCTATACCCTCTGGTTCTAGACTCTTCCACTAGTGGAAACATCCTCTCCACACCCACTCTATCCAGGCCTTTCACTACTTGGTAACTTTCAATGTGGTCCGCCTTCATCCATACTCCAGCGAGTACAGGCCCAGTGCTGTCAAACGGTCATAGCATGTTCACCCAATCATTCCTGGGATCTTCGTTGTAAAGGCTTGCATCCACAGCTGGGCCTGTATCTGCCACTGGGCTTGTATTAATAGACAATAGACAATAGGTGCAGGAGTAGGCCATTCAGCCCTTCGAGCCAGCACCGCCATTCAATGCGATCATGGCTGATCACTCTCAATCAGTACCCCGTTCCTGCTTCTCCCAATACCCCCTCACTCCGCTATCCTTAAGAGCTCTATCCAGCTCTCTCTTGAAAGCATCCAACGAACTGGCCTCCACTGCCTTCTGAGGCAGAGAATTCCACACCTTCACCACTCTCTGACTGAAAAAGTTCTTCCTCATCTCCGTTCTAAATGGCCTACCTCTTATTCTTAAACTGTGGCCCCTTGTTCTGGACTCCCCCAACATTGGGAACATGTTTCCTGCCTCTAATGTGTCCAATCCCCTAATTATCTTATATGTTTCAATAAGATCCCCCCTCATCCTTCTAAATTCCAGTGTATACAAGCCCAATCGCTCCAGCCTTTCAACATACGACAGTCCCGCCATTCCGGGAATTAACCTAGTGAACCTACGCTGCACGCCCTCCATAGCAAGAATATCCTTCCTCAAATTTGGAGACCAAAACTGCACACAGTACTCCAGGTGCGGTCTCACTAGGGCCCGGTACAACTGTAGAAGGACCTCTTTGCTCCTATACTCAACTCCTCTTGTTACGAAGGCCAATATTCCATTGGCTTTCTTCACTGCCTGCTGTACCTGCATGTGTCCTTTCAGTGACTGATGCACTAGGACACCCAGATCTCGTTGAACTCCCCCTCCTCCTAACTTGACACCATTCAGATAATAATCTGCCTTTCTATTCTTACTTCCAAAGTGAATAACCTCACACTTATCTACATTAAAGTGCATCTGCCATGTATCCGCCCACTCACACAACCTGTCCAAGTCACCCTGCAGCCTTATTGCATCTTCCTCACAATTCACACTACCCCCCAGCTTAGTATCATCTGCAAATTTGCTAATGGTACTTTTAATCCCTTCGTCTAAGTCATTAATGTATATCGTAAATAGCTGGGGTCCCAGCACCGAACCTTGCGGTACCCCACTGGTCACTGCCTGCCATTCCGAAAGGGCCCCATTTATCCCCACTCTTTGCTTTCTGTCTGTCAACCAATTTTCTATCCATGTCAGTACCCTACCCCCAATACCATGTGCCCTAATTTTGCCCACTAATCTCCTATGTGGGACCTTGTCGAAGGCTTTCTGAAAGTCGAGGTACACCACATCCACTGACTCTCCCCTGTCAATTTTCCTAGTTACATCCTCAAAAAATTCCAGTAGATTTGTCAAGCATGATTTCCCCTTCGTAAATCCATGCTGACTCGGAATGATCCCGTTACTGCTATCCAAATGCTCAGCAATTTCGTCTTTTATAATTGACTTGAGGTTAGAAGAGTGGGTGAACTTGACTAAAACATAAGACCTTGAAGGCTTGGGATGGGTAGATGTGGAGTGAATGTTCCCTCGTGGGAGATTTTGGAAGCAAGAGGCTTCTAGTTTATGTTTCTAATTCAATGTTTACATAGAAAGGGGGATGCATTTAATGATAGAATGATGAGTGTTTGAAACTCTTGCCAAAAGAAGAATGGAGGCAGGGCCTTGAATGTTTTAAGGCAGAGATTGAGCAACTGTCGAGCGGCTGGCTAGGATAGGGGACCACAAGCAGATGGGAATGTGGAGCTGAAGTCAGATCAAGCGGCTAGCCCAGTGTGAGTGGGCCATTCCTGCTCCTGATTCAAACGTTCAGCATGCTATATATCTGAAACTGAACCACAAGAGAAAAGGCGACAAAAATGCTGACAGATAAGAGTTCTAAGAAGTGTGGTGATGAAGGGGGATATTTATGTAAACTGGGTCAGTGTGGTATTGTGGGGTTTTACCATGAGGGGATAGTCTAGATTCCATGGCGTTGGCGTACGCAACGGCACAGAAATGACTGTCTGCCGGGGGGAGGGAGGGGGTCTCTGGTTACGTTCTCACTGGGCAGAAGGCATAATCATCGAGGACTTCACCAAACGGATCATCTTCCGTGTCTGTGGCCTCCCTTGGATTGAAAGAGGAGTGAGATACGCTGCGGGTTGTGGGTGACCAATGACGCAGATGAATCAGACAGAGGGCTCTGGGAGGGTGACTGACATCACATGGGACAGTCATGGCCTTTCAGCCTCTCAAGATCCACCTGTGTCACTCATAGGGCCTAATAATCAAATCCCAGTCGGCAGAGCAGATTTAAACTCAATAATTCCCAGCCTTTGTCCAACCGTCCCCTGCTCCTTGATTGTGTTTACCTATAAACTGCCATGCTTTGTCCTCCCCCTCCACCCCCCCCATAATTAGTTTGAAGAAGGTTCCGACCCAAAACGTTCTCTGGAGAACCCTATCCATGTTCTCCGGAGATGCTGCCTGGCCCGCAGTTACTGCAGTTCCTTGCAGAGGAACACGCAACACGCTGCAGTTTGTGCCTTCCCTTGGAAACCAGCATCTGCAGTTCCTTGCTTCCACTATTCCTCGGCCATTCTTGTTCTGCCCCTTCCTCCTCCTCCTTGTGCTGGTTTTTCAGCCTCTGCCCATCACGAATCATCACAGTGCGATTCATCCTCTCTGTACTTTGATACCATCATTAACTCCTGGGATGGACGACTTTTCTCGGTGTATTTAAATGGAGCTCATTTTTGTCCAGATTTATGAAATCGCTCCTTAAACGTCTGCTCTGCCGATCTGCCTCTTCCTGTTAAATCTATTTCCGTTCACATGAGCAAGTTGTGCCTCATGCCTCTGCCTTTATGGAAGTTTAAGATATTAGATCAGACCCAGGTATCTCACCATCAAACTAAATGCAAAATTCTACCACTTCATGGTTTCTCTTCCAGAATATCCTTACTCGGAAAATATTAATAACTCAATTTTCCTTAACAAGATCAGATCTCAAAATATCCCATTCCTTGGCTCCACGAGGTCTACAAATAACTAGCAAATCTTACCCAATTAAATCAACCACAATTACCTTTCCCCAGCCTGTAACAGATTAAAGTCTCCATGTCACGCAACATGTGCACAGGCCCTCAGGCCCCTGAGCCCGATATCACCATCTATTTCTCTCGTTTCCCTTTCCCCTGACCCTCAGTCTGAAGAAGGATCTCGACCTGAAACATCACCTATTCCTTTTCTCCAGAGATGCTGCCTGACCCACTGAGTTACTCCAGCTTTTTGCATCTCTCTTTTGAGCCCCAGTGCCATCGACTCCCCGTAGGTTTAGTCAGTGGACGTGCCCATACACATTTGGACATTCCCCCAGATTTCACATTTCCTGTGTTTCTACAAGGGAAAACCATTATCACATCCCTCTACCTTACATGGAACTGACACCTGCCCGGTTAAGTATCTAATAAAACTTCCATGTAGCTGATCGTTTGCAGGAAATGTCTTGAAGCATAATTACACAAGTCAATACTGAAACGTGTAAGGAAAGCATGGTTATGTGCAGGTGAATTAGCAGGGTTGCTGTATGGACCCTACAGGAAAGCACGCAAGGGTTTCCTTTGCACTGTCACTCAATGCTGCTGCGTGATTGCAGTCAGTGTGGGCTTTCGATAACCATTCCAGTCAGAGGAAATAACATCAGTGCGTAGCTTTGACTTCAGGGTAAACCCACAAAAAGACCTTTCGATAGACACAAAAAGCTGGAGTAACTCAGTGGGACAGGCAACTTCCCTGGAGAGAAGGAATGGGGGACGTTTCGGTTCGAGACCCTTCTTCAGACTGGTTAGGGATAAGGGAAACGAGAGATATAGATGGTGATGTGGAGAGATAAAGAACAATGAATGAAAGATATGCAAAAAATTAACAATGGTAAAGGAAACAAGCCATTGTTAGCTGTTTGTAAGGTGAAAATGAGAAGCTAGTGCGACTTGGGTGGGAGATGGATAAAGAGAAAGGGAATGCCGGGGCTACCTGAAGTGAGAGAAATCAAGAGACATAACACTGGGCTGTAAACTGCCCAAGCGAAACATGAGATGTATTCCTCCAATTTGTGTTTAGCCTCACTCTGACAATGGAGGAGACCTGGGACAGAAAGGTTTGTGTAGGAATGGGTAGGAGAATTAAAGTGTTTAGCAATAGGGAGTTCAGGTTAGTTCAGGCAGGCTGAGTGAAGGTGTTCCGCTAAATAATCGCCCAGTGTGCATTTGGTCTCGCCGACGAATAAGAGTTTGCATCTTGAACAACGGATACAGTAGATGAGTTTGGAGTAGGTGCAAGTGAACCTCTGCCTAACCTGAAAGGGCTGTCCGGGTTCCTGGACAGAGTTGAGGTAGGAGGTAGTGTAAGAAAATAACTGCAGATGCTGGTACAAATCGAAGGTATTTATTTCACAAAATGCTGGAGTAACTCAGCAGGTCAGGTAGCATCTCAAGAGAGAAGGAATGGGTGACGTTTCGGGTCGAGACCCTTCTTCAGACCCCGCTGAGTAACTCCAGCATTTTGTGAGGTAGGAGGTATAGTGGCAGGTGTTGCTTCTTGTTTCGCGGAACACCTTAGCTCAGCCCGCTTGAACCTACCTGATCTCCCGGTTGCTGGACACTTTAATTCTCCTTCCCATTCCTACACAGACCTTTCTGTCCTAGGTCTCCTCCATTGTCAGAGTGAGGCTAAACGCAAATTGGAGGAACAGCATCTCATATTTCGCTTGGGCAGCTTACAGGCCAGTTGTATGAATATTGATTTCTCTCACTTCAGGTAGCCCCGGCATTCCCTATCTTTCAATCACTCCCCCACCCAAGTTGAACTAGCCTCTCGTTTACACCCTACAAAGAGCTAACAATGGCCTGTTTCCAATATCATCATTACTTTTTTGCATAACTTTCATTCATTGTTCTCCATCTCTCCACATCACTGTCTATATCTCTCATTTCTCTTATCCCTAACCAGTCTGAAGAAGAGTCTCGACCCCCAATGTAACGCATTCCTTCTCTCCAGAGATGCTGCCTGTCCCGCTATGTTACTCCAGCTTTTTGTGTCTATCTTCGGTTTAAACCAGCATCTGCAGTTCCTTCTTACACAAAAGAAGACCTCTACTTACTTCCCATCCTCACTTGTGCCATAGTCATACAGCACAGAAACAGGCCCTTTGGCCCAGCTTGCCCATGCTGACCAAGGTGCGCCCTCTACACTAGTCCTATCTGCCTGTATTTGGCCCATATCCCTCTTAACCTTTCCTATCCATGTACCGGTTCAAATGTCTTTTAATTGTTGTTACAACACCTGCCTTAATTGCCTTCTCTGGCAGCTCAGTCCATATAACTGTGTGAAAAGGTTGCCCCTCAGATTCCTATTAAATCTTTCCCCCTCCCCTTAAACCTATGTCCTCTGGTTCTTGATTCCCCTACTTTGAGTAAAAGACCGTGCATCAACCCTATCTATTCCCTTCATTCTTACACACCTCTATAAGATCACCCCTCATCCTCCTGTGCTACAAGGCTCCTGTCCTAGTCTGCCCAACCTCTCCCAATACATAGCTCAGGCCCGCATTTCCTGGAAACATCCTCATAAATCTCTGCACCCCTTCCAGTTTAACATCTTTCCTATAGCAGTATGACCAAAACTGAACACAATACTCCACAAAAATAGTGTATAAAATTCTGAGACTGGGACAGTATGAATAGGAAATATGGACTTGTTCTGGCAGCGAGCCAAGTAGCCATGGGACACAGATCTCAAACAATGGAGAGAAGGATTAGAGTGGAGAAGCATGAAAGATTTTTGCAGATCTGAAGGACAACCTTTTCACACAGAGGTTGGTGGGTATGTGGAATGAGCTGCCAGAGGAAGTGGTAGAGGCAGATACAATTATAATGTTAAAAAATTATTTGGATAAGTAATTGGATAGGAAAGGTTTGGAGGGATAATGCAGGCAAATGAGATTAGCAGAGACTGGGGTCAAGATTATTATGGGCTGAAAGACCGGTTTCTCTTGTACATCTGTCTGACGCTGTCCCAAGGTTCTGGAGGTGGCTCCAAGCCTGAGTTGTAGTTCTGATGCCACAGTGGCGAGTGAGCTGCCTGAAAGACTGCTGAAGAAACCCTCACTACACGAGTGGCAGCACAGTGGTGCAGCGGTAGCGTTGCTGCCTTACAGCGCCAGAGAATTAGGTTTGATCCTGACTATGGCTGCTGTCTGTATGGACTTTGTACATTCTCCCTGTGACCACGTAGGTTTTCTCCTGGTGCTCCAGTTTCTTCCCACATGCCAAAGACGTGCAGGTTTGTTGGTTAAATAGCTTCAGTAAAATTGTAAATTGTCCCTAGTGAGTAGGATACAGCTGGTGTACAGGGATCGCTGGTCGGCACAGACTCGGTGGGCCAAAGGGCGTTACCGCATTGTACCTCTAAAGTTTAAGGTAAAGAGTACCTGGACCCTCCAGCCTCGGCACCAACCGAGCTCTGACTGAATGAGGAAAGGCATGTTTGAAGACCAAACACCTCCAGTCTGTAACCAAACTCGTGGTCTACGGGAAATCAATGATCCTCACCCTCCTTTACACTGGACAATGTACACTGGCATCTCATGGCACAGGAGGGATACCACCAACACTATCTCCACAAAGCCTTGCAGGTCCATTGCTAGGACAGGTGAACCAAGGGCGGCATCCTCTCCCCTGCCCATCAACATCCGGGCGCTGACTGTGATCCATCTGCTCCAAAGGACAGGCCACATAATCCCGGTGCCCAACACCAGATTCCCAAAATCCGCTCTAATCCCAGCTCTGTAATGGGAAGGATTTCTAGGACTAATAAAGGTATTATTCACAAAATGCTGGAGTAACTCAGCAGGTCAGGCAGCATCTCGGGAGAGAAGGAATGGGTGACGTTTCGGGTCGAGACCCTTCTTCAGACTGGGCGGCACGGACTTGGTGGGCCGAAAAGGCCTGTTTCCGGCTGTATATATATGATATGATATGCTGCCTGACCTGCTGAGTTACTCCAGCATTTTGTGAATAAATCGATTTGTACCAGCATCTGCAGTTATTTTCTTATACTAATAAAGATATGCCTGGCAAAGGCTTCTTCTCCATCCTATCTACCTATGTCGCTACTTTCAGGGAATTACTACATGTATCCCTAGGTCTCACTTTTCTACAACACTCTCCAGGACCCTAAGACTGTGGTGGTCCTGGCCTAGTTTAGTTTACCAAAATTCAAAAATTCACACTTGTGCAGTTTAAATGTATTCTGCATTTCATGTTTTTTTTTGTGTTTTTATGACTGTTGGCAGATCAATTTCCCTCCTGGGATAAATAAAGTTCTATCCTATCGTATCGATTCGTATCGTAAATTCCATCTGCAAATCCTTTGACCATTTTTCCTGTTGATGTTAGGCCATTTTTCGCTGTCCACAGTACCACTAATCCCTTAGGTTCCTTCCTTAGGCTCCTTCCTAATTTGTGCTGGTGGCTTCAGGTTAAAAGCTTATCTGGTATGCAGTGTAAGGGTTAAACTGACAATTTCTGCTAAAATGTGAAATGGAGTTATCAGATAAGTTAGCAGCCCTACATTCCACGGTCTACGAAAACAAGGTTCCCAGAGGCGTTATCTGTGATCATTGCCTGGGAATGCAGTCTTCAAGGCCATTCTATGGGAAAGCGTAACGTTGGCAAACACAACACAACAGCAAGTTGGGTAGACCATCCGCAGCCCCTGCCACTATTAGCGCAGAAACGTTGCAGATAAGGGGAGTTTATGATTGGCTCGGGGAAGGGGGCAGTGGCGCCATCTGCTCTGATAAGTGTTGGGCGCCCTTTCAGTGAGAGAACCTTAGCCTTGCACCCTGTCATGAACGGTGCTAGGTGATCTTGAACGAAACATCCTGTGGTGTGCTCTGCCATGTACTCGGGGTTTGTGATTGCGTTCGGGGATATTCGGAGATACGTGGGTGCATGTGCCTTATTTAGTACAGTAGTGTACTAAATTACTGAGTGAATCAAAACTGTTATCTGAATCCAGTGATTTGTCGAACACAACAGATAACAAGCTGCTCAATCAGGGAATGATTCCTCATGAATCAACTGTTTCTGGCCACAATTACACCGTGTCTTCTGAATGGACTTTCCGTCTTTTTACCTAAGAAACACGAGACTTGCCACGGAGGGTTTTCAGTGGAGGTTTACCAGCAGTTTTCCTGGATGGTGGGACTGTGGTACAAACTTCACCTGGACTTGCACTCACCGGAGGTTAGTTAGAAGAATGAGAGAACTGGCTGAAATAAGATTACAAAATGAGACGGTAAAAGGACACAGGTTGGCTTACTTGATCTCAACCACTCCAACTCAAGCCCGATGCTGCAGCTAGGATACGGCAGTGGTGTGGGAGCTGCAGTGGTGGTGTTGGAGCTGCAATGCTGGTGTGGGAGATGCAGTGGTGGTGTGGGAGATGCAGTAGTGGTGTGGGAGCTGCAGTGGTGACGTGGGAGCTGCAGTGGTGGCGTGGGAGCTGCAATGCTGGTGTGGGAGCTGCAGTGGTGGTGTGGGAGCTGCAGTGGTGGTATGGGAGCTGCAGTAGTATGGGAGCTGCAGTGGTGGCGTGGGAGCTGCAGTGGTGGTGTGGGAGCTGCAGAGGTGGTGTGGGAGATGCAGATTGAGCTCAAATTTTCAGCAGACGTGTGTGCATTAGCGAGACCATAGACTCAGCAACCGTTTCGCTGAATACCTCCTGCCAAGGCCTACTGGATGTTCCAGTTGCCAAACATTTTAACTCCCATTCCCATACTGACTTTACTTCCGTGGACCTTCTCCATTGCCAGAGGGAGGCCACGGGCAAACTGGAGGAACAGCATCTCATACTCTGCTTGGGTAGTTTATAATCCTGCGGTATGAACATTGAATTCTCCAATTTTAGGTAACCTCCAATTAAACACTCCCCTCACAAACCCCCCCCCCTCTCCTGTGCTCCACCAGAAATCCACCTATTTCTGCCCCCTCTGCTACTTTCTTCCATCTTTCTTACCAATACAAGAACTCTTTAACACTATCTCACACCTTCTGCTTTCATCTCTGGCCTTTGTCCAACTATCTGCCTATCAAAATGCTCCCTCACATGTGGCCACCTATTACCTGCCACTCTTTGTCCTGTCTCCCTCACCCAGCTTTCTTCCCTCCTTTACAGTCAATCCGTTTCTCATGGGAGCAGATCCACAACCAAAGGACACAGCAGGGTGGGGAGGAAACCTAGCCGTGAGTGTTGTGGCGTGTGTGTGTTGGACGAAGTGTGCAGGACGCAGAACAGGAGAAACCTCATCAGGAGTCATTGTCATAGAGTGAAACAGTGTGGAAACAGGCCCTTCGGCCCAACTTGCCCACACTAACCAACATGTCCCAGCTACACGAGTCCCACCTGCCTGCGTTTGGTTTATATCCCTCCAAACCTGTCCTATCCAGCTACCTGTCCTTTTCTTAAATGTTGGGATAGTCCCAACCTCAACTACCTCCTCTGGCAGCTTGTTCCATACATCCACCACCTTTTGTGTGAAAAGGTTATCCCTCAGATTCCTATTAGATCTTTTCCCCTTCATCTTAAACCTATGGTCCTCGATTCACCTACTCTGGGCAAGAGATTCTGTACATCTACCCGATCTATTCCTCTCATGATTTTATACACCTCTATAAGATCACCCCTCATCCTCCTGTGCTCCAAGGAATGGAAACCCAGCCTACTTAACCTCTCCCTATAGCTCAGACCCTCTAGTCCTGGCAACATCCTCGTAAATCTTCTGTATCCTTTCCAGCTGACATCTTTCCTATAAGATGGTGCCCAGTACTGAACACAGTATTCTAAATGCGGCCTCACCATCTTATACAACTGCAACATGACCTCCCAACTTCTATTCTCAATACTCTGACTGATGAAGGACAAAGTGCCAAATGCCTTTTTGACCATCCTTTCTACCTGTGACCCATCGTTCAAGGAACCATGCACCTGCACTCCAAGATCCCTCTGCTCTACAACACTCCCCAGAGGCCTACCATTCACTGCGTAGATCCTGCCCATGTTACACTTCCCAAAATGCAACACCTCACATTTCTCTGTATTAAATTCCATCAACCATTCCTCAGCCCACCTGGCCAATCAATCAAGATCCTGCTGCAATTTTTCACAACCATCTTCATTATCTGCAAAACCATTCACTTTGGTATCATCAGCAAACTGAGGAAATACTTGGGACAGTAACGGTTTACTTACTTACCATGACACAGGAGACCACTGAGCCTACTGGGTCCATGCCAGCCACCAGAACAACCCCATCTGCTGGACATTTATTAACTATTATTAATCAGTCTGAAGAAGGGTCCTGACCCAAAACATCACCTATCCATAGACACAAAAAGCTGGAGTAACTCAGCGGGACAGGCAGCATCTCTGGAGAGAAGGAATGGGTGACATTTTGGGTTGCATCTCTGGAGAGGAAGAATGGGTGATGTTTCGGGTCTATCCATGTTCTCTAGAGATGCTGCCTGACCCAGAGTTACTCCAGCACTTTGTGTTCTACGGTAGATTCCATTTATTAGGGTGTCTACATTTATTAACCATTGTTAATTGGGAAAGTAGCTGTGAATTCTGTTCGCAGTGTGTGATACATGGATGGTAAGCTGGATGGTAAGCTCCTGACTTTTGATGAATTGGATCGACTACTTGACATAAAGAGAGTTTGATTAATAGACTTGAGAAACACAGCATATTCCATTAAGAATCAAAACACACAAAGCCCATTCAAAAAAATCAATTTAATCGTTTCGAAGCTAACAGCAAAAAAATTCAGTCAACAGTACAAGAGTTCCGTAGAATCAAGTGGTGTGATTTCCTGCCAAAATAAAACAGCTATTTATTTACAAGGGAAGCTGAGGGAATGGACAACTTAGCTTTATAAAAAGAGGCTGTTTATAAAAGGGTTTCCCACTGGTGTGTGAGAGCGTGTTGGGACTGAGGATTCCATAGACACTGGCTGCTGATCCGAGGCTCCCTCCTCTGCTTTAATCCCAGCCCTGCTTACTTAAACCGAACGTAAGCAGGTACACACAACTGGGCTCAAAGCAGAATCTAGAGGCTGACCACACACTCTGTGTCCATCCCTGGACACAACGACCATCAGTCCGTGTCCAGTGATGATCACACTGAGCACACACTCCATATCTGACCATAGACACACTGAGCACACACTCCATATCTGACCATAGTCTCTGGGCACACACTCCGTGTCCAGTGGTCGCACTGACCATCATAGTCTGTGTCCAGCCCTGGTCACTGACAACACAGTCCATGTCCAGCCCTGGACACACTGAGCAAGTACTCCATATCCAGTGATGGTCACACTGACCACACACACACACTGACCACGCACTCCATGTTGTGATGGTCACACTGACCACACACTCCATGTCCACCCGACCACACACACTGACCACACACTCAATGTCCACCCCTGGACTCACTGACCACAAACACACACACTCCATGTCCAGCCCTGGTGTGAAACAACTGGACATTGTCTCGAGAGGTCAGGCAGCATGCCTGCTGCTGACCTGCTGAGTTACTCCAGCATTTTGTGATACCTTCGATTTGTACCAGCATCTGCAGTTATTTTCCTACAGGACATTGTCTCGATGTCATGATGTGCCAGTGCTGGGTACAAGCTCCATTTCAGTGACGTGGAATGCACTGCGTCACAGTCCCACCCATGAATGGAGCGTTCTGGCACTGTAACCACAGTGCAGTTCGAGCGGCATCTTTGGCAGTCAGTGTGGACTCTTTGTCACGCTGTTATTGCCAAACAATCCTGATGCTTTCCAGGTTCCTTGCCAGTCATCACTCAACCAATTGGAAACTGAGATTGTGCTTGCATTAATAACTCCTACAGTTTAGTCTGTCAATAGACAGCAGGAAGAGGGAACCTCAGCTGCCTGTGACCTTTATACATGAAACACGCTCCTGTAATATACAGGAACGGGCAGAGAGCTGTGGCCAGTTCAAAAAGAGCTTACTATGTACACACTCTAGAGAGGTGGAGGCAGGAGCGGCACATGCATTAGATGCAGCATCATTACCGGGCTGTCCTGTGCAACACCTGCTCATCACCCTCCATGGGGGGAGGTCAAGTGACTGTAACAGAGACCCACTTAATACAGAAACATATAAATAAACCAGCTCCAGCGTGGAACTCTAAGACCTCAGCTGTCCCTGAAAACGCATGTGTACGGCTTAAAGTCCAGTGGTTTGTGCAGGTGAAGGTGTCCACAGGAGACACTCCAGTGCAACACCTGGTATTTTAGCTGTGCCATCGAGGACACTGCGAGTGAGCTGCTGCCCCACTGCACATCCCGTGGTGTGGTCCGGAGGGTCACTCCACAGGTCAGTCATCAACAATTTGTAGGCACCACATTACAAAAGCCAACACCGGCAGCGTACTGTGCTGAGCGGAGCGGGAGGCATGGTGGTTTGGAAGGCAATGCCCGCTTCCTGGTGGCGTTTCTCTCCCCACACCTGCACATTTGCTCATCAGATTCCAACTCTGCTGCTTCTCAGTCACTGCCAGTCCGTCAATAAGCCAAGGCTGCCCTAGTGCGTCAGACAGTCGTGAAACACGTGCCCGTCGCTGCCTGCTTCAGTCTGCAGAGTGGACGGCACCGGCAGCTTTAGTGGCTGCTCTCATCCCATGCAGACTCGTTCAGTTGCTTCAGCACTTTCCGGATCATTTTTTCTAATTCTTTCCGGGATTTCTGCTCCTCCTCCAGACTTTGCTTCATTCGCTTGTTTTCCTGGGGCGGGAGGAAACAGAGTGCAGTTTATTGTAATGTGGTGGATCCTCTGTAAACAAATCGGCACAGTGGCGCAGCATGGTGGTGCAGTGGTAGATGTGCTGCCTTACAGCGCCATAGAACCCTGGTCCGATCCTTACTGTGGGTGCTGTCTGTACGGAGTTTGTACGCTCTCACTGTGACCTACGTGGGTTTTCTCCGGGATCTCCGATTTCCTGCCACAGCTCCAAAGGTGTACAGGTTTGTAGGTTAATTGGCTTGTATTATTGTAAATTGTCCCTCAAGTGTGTAGGATAATGTAAGTGTACGGGGATCGCTGGTCGGCATGGACTCGGTGGCCCAAAAGGCCTGTTTCCGTACTGTATCTCTAAACTAAACTAAAACGTGAACCACTGCAGTCCCAGTCACTGACCTGCTTCAGCTCCTGAACCTCATCCTTCAGAGCGTAAACCGTGTCCACCAGACTCCTGTAGCAGCAAAGACAATCAGAGTTAGAGAGTGGTTCAGCGGGGAAACAGGCCCACAAATCACTGTGCCTATCTGTGTTAATCCCAGGTATTGATGCATTGATTCTGTATCCCACTGTGCCTGCTCCCACAAGTACCACAAGTACCTGAACAGCTGCCCCTTAAATGCTGTTACTGTCCCTGCCCTTCCACCACAGCGCCCAATATTGCACCTGAGCTCACACAACCCAGTGAGCTGAACATGGAACTCTCCACTCCCGCATCTTCCTCTCCCACTCCCATGTCTGCTTGGGTCTCTCTATGTATTCACCTTTCCCACCTGTCCCCCTCTCCCTCTTTACATACCCCTTGTGCTGTCCTGTGTCTCACCCCCTCTCTCATTTCCCTCGGCACACTGTCAAAGTTGACAAGAAGCTTGCGTTCCCCTCTCTCCGTGGCCAGCTCCTGGCTGCTCATCAGTCGAACGAGAACCTCCCCCAATCAGTGAATGGAGTCTCCAGTGCCTTCAAACATTACTCTAACTACTCTGCAACTCGACTGTACATTCCCCAGTTCACACATTACACCCCAACAAAGAGACGCTCTGTTTTCAGATGAGCCCACAGTGACCGAGCTCCACTCACTTCTCTTCAATGACCGTCTGCCCGTTACTCTTGGTTTCTTCAACAATTATTTTCTCCTCCTCTGGAAGCAGAACCTGTGGAGCCGAGTCCTTGCGACAAACTGTAAGAGGGCAGAGGTTTAACATTCCCTTGGCTCTGAGCTCCATCATCAGCAGTCGGGCAGCTCGAGTTCACTCGCGAGGGTTGTTCGAGTTACCTACACGCAACGCGATAACAGCAAAGACCTGGAAACGAGTTCAGTGCCCAACCTGCATTCCTAACACCGACTGTTTATATACTTCCCTCCTACAGCTGTAACTGAACTCAAAATCCACTGTGCTTTCAGGTAGAACATTCTAGATCACACATTGTTGCTAGGGTGCTGCACAGCTGCTGTGCGTGACAGGGCTCATGGGTTAAAGATCTCTCAGATACACGTCATGGAGAGATGGCAGATGAAATTTCATCCTGAAAAATGAGGTGGTGCATTTTGCCAGAAGTAATCAAGCTAGACCTACATCACAGAAGGTAGCATCTGAGGAAATACTGAGGGTTACAGGGATTTGCAAAGAGCATGTCCAAAGATCGTTGAAGGTGGAAATGCAGGCGGATGATGTGGTTAATAAGGCCTATGGAATGCTGGCTTTCATTGGTCAAGGCATTGAATGCAGAGGTGTGAGGGTTGAGAGATTCAAAGGGAATCTGAGGGTACCTTGTTCACCCAGAGTGCAGCGAGTCCCAGCAATATGATGCCTGAGAGCGTGGTTGAAGCTGGGTCACTGACAGTATGTAAGTGTTAAGATGAGCATTTGAATCACTTATGCATAGAGGGTGATGGGCAATGAGATTAAAATGTTGGAGTCTCACATGTTGGCATCAACCTGTTGGCCTGAATCCATGTGGTATGATTCAATGATTTGAAAGGCAGTTGTAAGATGGACTAAAGTGGGACAACACTTGCTATCTTTAGCCTGGACAAAGCCCAGGAGCATTGTGTTCAGTTCAAGGTTGAGTTATGGGTTTATTAAAAATGAATGAGTTCAAAGCTCCTCCTGCACCCCAGCTCTTAATGGTAATTTTATTGAGACTTCATGTTTGAAGTATGATTAACAAGTTAAATGTATTAAAAAAGATGGAAAGGAAGCTGCGGCTCCAAGTCAAGCCAGTGGTTGGCAGGGAGTTGTCATCGCGAGGGCACTTGCCTGAACTATGAGCCTGCTGTAGGTTGGCGCTGGTGCAGTAGGCTTCGATGACTTTAAGTATCTGTGCATCTTCTTCCAGCGCGGCCGTACCTGTGAGGAGCAAGATTAAACAGTCATGTTGATTCCCCGATAGATTTGAGACCCACAGCAAATGACGTGAACAAATCTCACACCAACCACGTCCTGCCCACAGTTGGCCTTTAAAATCTTCATGATGGTAGATGTTTATGGAAGCTGGCCAGATGTGTCAGTTATACAGTACAGAAACATACCCTACATCCCAACCTGTCCGTGCCCCATCTAAGCTAGTGCCATTTGCCGTGTTTGTGTAATTTGCTTTGCTTGGCCCAAATGCCTCTCAACCTTTGCTATCTAAGTGGCTGGGAAAGAGCTGCTGAAAACCAAATCACAAATCACTTCTCCATTAAATGTGATCCCCTGTTTGTGTGGTATACCACACAGCTGCCTGTGGGAACTGGCTGCCATGTTTCCTACATTTAGTGCAGGATTATACATAACTGGCACAGAACGGAGACACCAATCACTGACCAGCAGCAGGTAACCAGCCCTTATGACATCACCCCTTGAATACATTCACAAATTGCGTTTAAAACATTTATAAAGAAAAATAATAAAGCGTTCTTATTTTGGTAGATTAAAAATAATAATACGTGTATTTCAAACTCATTCTTTGATTGAGATTACTATCAAAGCAGTCAAAAAGTCGCTGATTTGCGGGACAGCTTTGTGGGGCTGAGTAATTGATTGTTTGCTGATATTAAGCTGTTGAATGCATCTTTCAACATAGAGACACAAGGAACCGCAGATGGTAGTTTACAAAAAAGGACACAAAAAACTGGAGTAACTCAGCGGGTCATGCAGCATCTCTGGAGGACATGAATAGGTGATGTTTTGGGTCGGGACCTTTCTTCAGACTGATTGCCAGACTGAAGAAAGGCTCCGACCTGAAACATCACCCATCCTTGTTCTCAAGAGATGCTGCCAGATCCACTGAGTTACTCCAGCACTTTGTATCTTTCAACATGATAGATATTGATTAAAACAGAATATTTGCTGACATCTTGGGAAGACAATAATTAACTGAAGCTTTGAAACCAACTTGAAAGCAATGTTGCTTTTAAATAAACTAACGGAGTGAAAAGATTTCAAAGGATAACTTTCACCAGGTCTGCTGTGAGCCATCTTGTGGGATAAGGTTGTCACCACAAAGCAAGTTTCCTTCTCAACCACTCTGATCTCTCAGATGGGTCTGTTCAATAAAATACAAATCAGCAATTCACACCCTACACTGCATTTGGAAGAGAAGGAATCCCTCCTGCCAACTGAATAAAGAGTGGGAATGAAGAACAGCTGCTACAAAAGGGGATGCAAGGATCTGGAGATGCTGGAGTCTGGAGCAAAAAGCAAATTGCTGCAGGAACTCCGGGCGTTCAACAGCATCCATGGAGCAAAAGGAATAGTTGACGCTTTGGGTTGGGACCCTGCATCGGAAGTGAGAGTAAAGAGGGAAGATAGATGATATAAAGAGGTGAGGAAGAGGCTTATGACACAACTTGAGAGGTTTGACTGAACCCGAGCCTCTTGCCAGCAGCTGGTGATTGGTGCAATTTAATAGCCCTCTAGTACCGCCCCTCACACAGTGCAGCGCTCCCTCGGTACTGCCCCTGCAACAGTGGCTGGGTAGCTCTGGGCCTGGCCAAGCTGGCCATCCACGAGTCATGGCTCCAGGCGGAAGAGGGCTCTGGCCAAGCCTGCTGCCTGCCCCTTTTCCGGGCTTATGTCTGCACCCGGGTGTAATTAGAGAGGGAATATGCATTGTTCATGGGCACCCTGGGGGATTGCTGGGACCGCTGGGCACCGCAGGGGGGGGGGAGCGGGGGGGGGGGATTGACAAGGATTGTAACATAATGGTTTAATATTCAGTATATTTGATAATTAAGAACATTTGTTTTACTTTGTACAAAGTGTTCCCCGGCTTACGATGCTTCGACTTGCGATATTTCGACTTTGCGATGGTGCAAACGGCAGCGACCCACAGCTCGCTTCTGGCCACGTGATCAGGTGTATTAAATGCATTTCGACTTACAATATTTTCAGTTTGCGATGGGTTTCTCGGAATGGAACCCCATCGTAAGCTGAGGAACACCTGTATTATGGTGGTGGGTTTATTGGTATTGTTCTGCATTGTCCATATTTTTATTGTAAATGATTGTTTAAATTTAGTTTTTGTAAAAAAAAGTGCACGCTCCCTCAGTACTGCCCCACTCACAGCGCGGCGCTCCCTCAGTACTGCCCTACTCACAGCGCGGCGCTTCCTCAGTACTGCCCCTGCAACAGTGCGGCACTCCCTCAGTACTGCCCCTGCAACAGTGCAGTGCTCCCTCAGTACTGCCCCTCTCACCGCGCGGCACTCCCTCAGTACTGCCCCTCTCACCGCGCGGCACTCCCTCAGTACTGCCCCACTCACAGCGCGGCGCTCCCTCAGTACTGCCCCTGCAACAGCGCGGCGCTCCCTCAGTACTGTCCCTGCAACAGTGCGGCACTCCCTCAGTACTGCCCCTCTCACCGCGCGGCACTCCCTCAGTACTGCCCCTGCAACAGTGCGGCGCTCCCTCAGTATCGCCCCACTCACAGCGCGGTGCTCCCTCGGCACCTCCCCACTCACAGCTTGGCACTCCCTCAGTACTGCCCCTGCAACAGTGCGGCACTCCCTCAGTACTGCCCCTGCAACAGTGCGGCGCTCCCTCAGTACTGCCCCACTCACAGCGTGGCGCTCCCTCAGTACTGCCCCTCTCACAGCGCGGCACTCCTTCAGTACCGCCCCTCTCACAGTGCGGCACTCCCTCAGTACTGTCCCTGCAACAGTGCGGCGCTCCCTCAGCATCGCCCCACTCACAGCGCGGTGCTCCCTCAGTATCGCCCCACTCACAGCGCGGTGCTCCCTCAGTACTGCCCCTCCCAGTGTGCTGCTCCCTCACTGCCCCCTCAGAGTGCAACGCTCCCTCAGACCCATGCAGCACTTCACTAAAATGTTAAACATAAAACAAGATGGTCTATTAATGCCTTTGATACTAAATTATAGTTAATTCCAAATATCTTTAATCATCAACTCAAATCTCCCTCTATTTTATTTGCTGAAATTCAGACAGAGGATCTGTGGGAATTCTTACTTTTACGCAAAATGTATTCATCGTCTGAGGTTTTTCGTTCAGTCTTCCGTTTGGTGAGGAACTTTTTCACTGCCTTGGGGCTCTTGCTGGAGTCCTGTAGGATGGGAAATTACCCAGTTGGTGATTAAAGTCATTGATTTTTAACAATACGGCAATTTTGCTCAATTTGTTCAGTTTGATAAGAAATCGGAAGCAGACATGCCAGAGCTTTGCTAGACTGGACCCATCCTGTGCCAGGTTAGTTGCAATGCTGGGAGACCAAACACGTTTCTGCATTCGGGTTTCTCAGAAATATCGTGTTGGTCGTAATAATGGCAGTGAATAGTGCAGATTTACGTACACATCACAATAACATCTTAAATGCATTAAGGTAAGCAAGGGAGGTCATAAAACAGCAGCTGCACTGTTACATTGCAAGCATGCACGTAACTCACAAAACCAGAAGAAAAGTTGCTTGTCTACAGCTTACCTTTAAAATATAAGACATCCTCTACAATGCAATAAATGGAGAAAGAAAGAGAAGATGAAAGTGAAAGAAAAAATTGATGATTGATTATATGAAAAGTTCATTCATTACAATAAAAGATCATTAAAATACTATCAATATTAGTGTTAACTGTGCTCTCAGTGCACCGTTCAAGTAATTTAGATTAGTCTTAAAGGTTATTTTACATGCAGGTAAATGCAAGAATAGTATCATGCATAATTTAGATTATTTGTGTTTATCATAATTGTCCATTGAAAATAGCATCAAATTCTAACCAGGGGCCAAAGATGAACTTTTCAGGGAAGTGGGTTTGTTACAGGTTGTGGAGTAATTATTGCCAATGCTGACTGGTTTAATTACGGCTGACTAATACAAGGACCAGCAGGTCTACTCAGCTTGCTAGTTATTGATATTTAAAGGGTGTGCCTGCACACCAAACACATACCTCCTTGCAGCCTAATGCAGCCGATGGCCTCAGTGGGGGTGCAGGTCTCAGGCAGCTCAGAGTCCAAGGCCTGGGCAACCTGGGCGGCTCCAGGGGGCCTCTGCTTTGCACGGTGGTGCTGAAGGACTGGGGAGGTGAATAGGCGAGGGGCTGATGAGACGGGGTCGCTGGAGGCTGCTTGCTTTCTCCGTGCTGCTGAGATGCAACGAGACAGAAAGGGGATTTTCATTTAATTTCTCAGCAATCGCCAACTTTCAAAGGTTTCACTAATTTCAAGCAAACCTGTACTTATTCTACAATTCTCAACACAGGTCTGTTGGCTCAGTTGTTCGTGATAGTGTTTCAAATCTCTATAATTGGTCCTACTGCACTCTTCCCTCTCCTGGGCCCCACACTCTAACCGTTTCATGAGTTGACCCAGCTCCATGTTTCATGTGATGATCAATCTGGATCGACCATTCTTCATCGCTCTGCTTCTTTCGCAAACTATCTTACGGCACCCTTTAATCCCATTTACTAATTGCTGTTTTATTTTAAACGTTGAATTTGGATATTCTCTGTACAATGTCTCTGAATAGCCTGTAAATTGTAAATTATCCGTCATGTGTAGGATAGTGCTGGTGCATGGGGTGATCGCTGGTCGGCATGGACTCAGTGGGCCGAAAGGCCTGGTTCCACACTGTATCTATAAAGTCTAAACGTGAATCCTGTAATATATATATATACTCCTTCTTTCAATTACGACTGGTTAACTATTTATGTAAGCTGATGATCATCAAAACCAAAGGTGCAGTTGATGCATTGCATGGGTCAGTACCGGCAGTGCGGTGACGGACAGGGGTTTGGTGGTGGCCGATCCCGGGACGGTGCCTTTGGTGACCATCAGCAGACTGTCTACCCAGTCCTGCTGCTCCTGACTGCTGCCACAGCACACCTGAATCCGCTCAATCATGTTACCTGTGGGCAGAGCGACAGTAGAAGTAACACAAGGAAACACATTCACAGGCATTTCATCTCATTAGAATCAATTTTAAACTGAAAACTGCTAGAATAGGCGTTTTTAATAGATGTCAACAGGTGGCGCCATACATGGCAGCCGCGCCAACAGCCTGTCTCGTCTTTTTCTTCTTTTGCTGTTTTGGTCTGGGTTTACTTGTATGTTTTAGAGTACCTTTAGTTTTTGTATTATGTGGGGATGGGAGGGCTGGGGGAAACCTTTTTTATCTCTTTCCTCGACGGAGATGTGACTTTTTCATCGTATCTCCGTCTGCATTGCGGCTTTAACATTGTGGAGCTGGCGGTCCCTTTGTTAGGGATCGACTGCGGGAGCTCCAACCGCAGGAGCTTCGACCGCCCCGATCGCAGGAGCTTTGATCACCCTGATGCAGTAGCTTCGATCGCCCCGACTGCGGAAGTTTCGATTGCCCCGACCGCGGGAGAAAAGAAGGTATAAGTTATTTGTCTTCCATCACAGTGGGGAATGTGAGGTCGCCGAATAAACAAGATGGACGTGCTGCCTGCACTGGTGAGGACTCGGAGGGAGTGCCGTGAATGCAGTGATCTTGGTGTTTTACGGGGACATGGCTCCATGCGGACATCCTGGAATCTAGTGCGAGTGTGGACGGCTTTTGGACTGTTTGGGCGGACAGGGACTACAGAGAGAGTGACAGCGGTCAGTACAACTCTGGTCACATCACGGTGAGGGAGCGTGTGTGGGTGGCCCGGATATTGAACTGATGGTTGTGCGTCTCCGTTTATGCAGTGTGCCCTGAGGATTCTCACACGCCATTGTTGTGGTTGTTTAAGTCTATGTTTAATTTTTATGCGGTTATGTATCTTGTTACTTTTTTGCATGACTGTTGGCAAATTAAATTCCTTGTATGTTTGCATACTTGGCCAATAAATTGATTACAATTAATCTGGAAACCAAAGGCTGCAGGCATTGGAAGTCTGGTATAAATTAAATGCTGGAAATACTTAGCAGATCCCGCTGAATCTGTGGAGTTACATTTGTTTCTCTACATTTCCAGTGTTCCCTCTACCAATACAGAACATTCAGCATCATTCGCCCATTGGCAGCTGGCACGTGGGCCTCCCAACTGCAACCTTCTGGCCACATGCTTCACCAGAGACTTCAGCATTTTGGTTAACATCGTGTGTTATAGTGGAGGAATGTGTCAGCATACTGGAGCACACAGGGAGCTCACAACTGTCTGCGCAGAGAGAGCGCACAGAGACAGGAGAGAGCCCAGAGAGAGAGGAGAGCGCGCACAGAGAGAGGAGAGCACGCAGAGAGAGAGGAGAGAGAGTGCCGAGAGGGAGGAGAGGGAGAGGAGAGGGCGTGGAGGAAGAGGAGAGAGAGCACAGAGGGAGCACTGCACAGTCGGAGGTGAGTATTGAGGTAAAGTTTCATCATCAGAAAATCAATACTGAGGGAAGTGGAGGGGTGGTAGTAAGGGAGTGCCACACTGTGGGAAGGGTGGTACTGTGGGAGCGCCGCACTGTAGAAGGGGCGGTACTGGGGAGTGCCGCACTGTAGAAGGGGTGGTACTGAGAGAGTGCCGCACTGTGGGAGGGGTGGTACTGAGGGAGTGCCGCACTGTAGAAGGGGCGGTACTGAGAGAGTGCCGCACTGTGGGAGGGGTGGTACTGAGGGAGTGCCGCACTGTAGAAGGGGCGGTACTGAGAGAGTGCCGCACTGTGGGAGGGGTGGTACTGAGGGAGCGCCGCACTGTAGAAGGGGCGGTACTGAGGGAATGCCGCACTGTGGGAGGGGTGGTACTGAGGGAGCGCCGCATTGTAGAAGGGGCGGTACTGAGGGAGTGCTGCTGTGTCAGACAGCCAGGACCACTTCAGTGTTCCAGGAATTCTAGTATTATGGTAAAGAGATTAAACCAATAAAACCAACATTCAACCCTCAATAAATCTTTAAAGTATGTGATGCAAAAGATAGATCTCTTACACTTCCTTTCGCTGACCAACACTGCGTTGGCCAACATTCATTGCATAACTCTCACTGTAATCTACTCATTATAGGGTGAAGATTGTCCGTCAGGGCTGGTGCTGTTGGTATTGTTTCTTATTATCACGTGTACTGAGAGACAGTGAGAAACTCTGCTTGCGGAGTATCCAGTTAAATCGCACGATACATGAGTACAGGTTGCCGAGTTATAAACTGCAAACCTGTAATTTCAAAGGTGTGATGGAAGCTCTCATTCTCCTCCAGTTTTGTTACAGTCATTCCCGTCAATGGCAATTTACCCTGCAGAAAAGGGTAGGGTTACAACTTTCAGAAGAAAGCATTCATGATGCCCGACATAGACTAGATGTATACACAGCTTAAGAAGCAAACATGCCAGGATTGGAAGTCTAGTATAAATTAAATGCTGGAAATACTTGGCAGATCTGGTTGAATCTGTGGAGTTACATTTGTTTCTCTAACAGAAGGCAGAAGAAGCCTTATGTGCTGCACTTGGACAGGTGACCTCTCTGGCCCCTAACTCACCTGGTAGATGAAGCTACTCATGCGGGGGCTTGCTGACAGCATCAGCAGCACGGTGGGAAACAGCATGAAGTACCTCTCGTCCTTCTCCTAGAGTTCAAGTCACAACAACAAGTCAGCTTGGCAGGTTAACAGATCCAGATTCAAGCACCTTGGTTTCAACATTATGCAATAGGTTCTATTATTTATTTTGCAAAATGGTAAAGAACTCTCTGACTCCTTGCATACTACTTGGCTATGTAATGAGACAAGTCCAAGGCTCGATATCACTTGCCTTTCTAATAAAACCATCGTTTGTGCTGGCCGAAGCTCAGATCGGTGAGCATTCATGTTCATTCACAGCACAAACCGAAACAGATGTTCAAGTGGAATTAAAGCACAACAAAGGATAAACAGAAAAGGTCAAGCTGCCAGCTTAACCCACTGGTTAAAGATAACGGACTGCCGTCTGGGCGAGGCACTTCTAGCTCACACTAATCACATGAGAGGGAGTTAGACATTGCTAAAGGCAATGCACTTTTCAGGGATATTCCACATAAGGGTTGTGTTCACTGGCGATCCAGATGGAGGCAACAGGTGCAACGGGCCTTTATGGCCAGTTGCAGCTAGGACTTTGCAAATGGCACTAAAATCTGACCATTATTGCGAATGGACTCAGTGAGCTGTTTCTATACGTTCTCCACTTAATCGGGAATTGTACTTATGTATGGCAATAACTATACTGTATGCGAAGAAAGAATTTCACTGTACCTTGGCACATATGCTAATAAAGAACCACTAAACCATTGTTACTGGTGATCTAGAGACAAAAGATCAAATCCTAACATGGCATTGAGATTCAGATCTTTAAATAAATCTGAATGAAAACTGGTATCAGTCTGGGTGATTGTGAAGCCAATAGATTGGTCTAACATCCCTGTCAAAGATCCGACTCAAGTGCATGTAGACTCAATCAATTGCACTGCCTCGCATCAAGGCATTTGTCAGCTATTTAAAGCCAAGCTGACTTCTGTAAGTCATCTCTGCCTTTGCAAACGTATATTAACCTGGTCCTTCATACATGTTTCCGACATCTTCCTAATTTCAGAGGGTTGATTGACAAGCCTGTGATTACCTGGCTTATCCCTGCTGTTTTTGAATAAAGGAACCCCATTTGTTGTCTCCAGTTATCTAGCACCTCGCCTATCAGTAGTGAAGAGTTAAAACTCTATCAGGGCCCCAACAATCTCCTCCCTTCACCGCCTGATCCATCTCAACAGAGTCTGGGGATGTATCAAACTTTACACCCGCAAAGAATCTAATAATGCAAACATGTTCTAGAATTTCACTGCCCCCCTCCCTGAATTCTCTAGAGGTACAGAATGTGGGGGGAAGGATGTTTGGAAAAAGAAGAAACAACTGCCTCATTGCTTGATGCTGACAACTGGTTGGACATCAAACTGTTGCAAGTTCCCTCAGTTGCCTTAAGTGTTTCAAACACTGAGGCATCAATTTAACACTCTTGGAAATACTACCTTGAAAGCGTTTTGTTAACACCTCCAATCTCCAGAACGATCACAGTACCAGTTTTGCTGGAGTCAAGATTTGTTAAAACAATGATGTGCACCTCACTGCGTGATTAATTGTGTGATTATCTGAGCATGTGGAAGCTGTCAACACACTTTCTGCAGTGTGGTGCGATGCAGAGCTTTGCTGTGACTATACCCACACACAGTTTCCGCCCCAGTAAGGCGGATGGGGAAGACACCATCCCACAAAGTACCGCACTGTAAAGGTTGGATCCACCCCCTCTGGAGAAATGATGACTTGACTACATTTTTAATCTAAAAATAAGTTAGCACTTTAAGTTAGCAGTTAAATTTCAAATGGAAAAAGTAGGCAGAAGATATTTAAAAAATCAATGGCCTAAGTGAGAGATTTAATTACATCTTCGAGATTTAATCACATCTTTCATCAAGTGGAGTTATTCCAAATAAGGTCATTAAATTTAGTCAAAGCATAGGTGGATTTGCAATAGTAAGTGGAATTAGTGGTAAATCTAAAGGTAGCAACGCCAATGATCCAGCCAGACACAGAGCAGACATTGGCTCTGCTACCAATACTCCAGAATATGACAGGACAGAGATTCACCCTCGAGAGTGGAGCCAGACGCGAGAGATAGGGGAGGAAAGCCAGGGGCTTGGGGGCGAGTCTGGTGTCAGTGTAGACTGAGGAGAATGCTCAGTGCAGGAGTAAGTGCATGCTCAGTTTAGTTTAGAGATAGTGTGGAAACAGGCCTTGCGGCCCACCGAGAACACGCCGATCAGCAGTCACCCACACACTAGTTCTATCCTACACACTAGGGACAATTTTACAGAAGCCAGTTAACCTACAAACCTGCTGTTTTTGGAATATGGGAGGAAACCAGAGCACCCGGAAAAAATACAGGGAGAACGTACAACCTCTGTGCAGACAACACCCATAGTCCGGATTGAACCCAGGTCTCTGGTGCTGTAAGGCAGCAACTCTACTGCTGTACCATTGTGCCACCCTCTGTCTTGGACAATGAAGGTGTGAACTCTCTTGTGTAATGGCACAACTGAGGCTGTTGTAGTGGCCACCAACCAGTGGAAGTAATACTGTGGAGCAAATGCAGGGAAATTGCATGTGTGCAAATATCATCGGGTAGTGATATTGGAAACTACAACTACTCATAGTTCTGTTACATTCCGACAGCTGCATTCCTAAGGATACTCGCTTTGTAGAAAATCACACTAGCATAACAATTGCGTCAATAGGGAAAAGTGGGTTTGGAACTAAAGCTTTTCAGACAATTGCTAAGCTATTTTTCCTGCAGCATTTTCAAAAATAAAGTTTTTGTTTTAATAGGATATTTGTCACTGCAGGGTATAAATACTGAAGGCTGAATGTTACATTGTTTAAGAAACTATCAAGTGTCCATAGCCGCGATTGCTTGTCAATTTCCATGGCCACCCACGGCGAAACCAGCCACTATGTTCTTAAGAGTTAATGGCATCTGATTACTGCGGGGAGGCACATGGAAACAGTTTGCTCTCGACTGTTTTTCCCCCCAAAACAGCTTTTTTCTGCTCGTCAATTTCCGAAGTAACTATTGGGTGGTTCTCTAGTTCTTGTGCTATAACCAATTAGCCTGCGTGATAAAATTAGTATTCCCCAATTAGTAAATCCCATTTTATCTATTGAGCATTAGGGAAACACGTCAGAGCAGAGGTACCTGAATTTGAACTTTGACTGCGTAAGCAATAACATCAAGGGAAAAACTGAGATAACTTTCTTGATCAGTATGGTTCTGACCCATAGACGATAGCACAACTACTGAACTTGGTTCTGAGAAGGAGTCAGGCCTCAGGCCACATTACACAAGTATAGGGAGGCAACATGTATCAGATCATAATCAAACGTGTTTTCGCAAAGAATAGCGACCAGGTCAAGTTGGAAATAATCAAGTGGGAAAGGTTTGAAAGCAGATCTTGGCAGGAAAGCTGGAATCAAGGCTTGTCTGGTGAACTGTAACTAAACAATTGGGGGGCTCTGAGATGGTGATGTTCCAGCTATATTCTAACCTTTCCTTATCTCATGTCGTATCTCCCAAATCCATAACATAACATAAAGATGTTAAGTGCCACAGTGAAACTATGTGCAATGGGCCACACCTGATATCCCCAATCACCCTCTGTGTTCGGCCCTCTGCGTTAATTAGCTGCATCCCAATCAGAGACATCCCTGTATCACACCCCTACTGTAACCCGCCCAAATTGATGGTCAGAGCACATTATGGGACCCGCAATAGTGCAGTCTATGCTGGTTGCCGTGGGGTGGGGTGGGGTGGGGGGAGTGTATTGTGGATAAAGTTGACAACATTGTAATTTGATAATTATTTGATGTTTATAAACTGCCAATGGCAGTCTTGATCTTTTCAGTAGAGTAGCCTGCTTCTGTGATTAATTGAATATAAGCAAAATATAAGAAAAAAACCCAATAATGCATGCAGTCTGGAAAACAAAATCACAATGAAACCGTCCAACTCAGTGGGCAGCCTTGTTTTCTGACAACAGATCCTAATGCTGAAATAATAAATCAGTAACATTATGGCACTCTGCTCATAGACCAGCTCCGTTTGCTAGCTACATAACGGCATTCACTTACCTCGCTTGCCCCACACTGCACCATGACCTGAGACATGTAGATGACGTTTCCAAGGGACTTGATATCTTCACCCTCCCAGCCCTGAACTTGCTCAGAGAGGATCTGCAGTTCCAGCTGCTTCCTCTTCCGCAGTTCCTGACACTGAGTCTGGTAACAAACACACCAGGATGGTCAAAGTCATGGCAGAGTGGTTCCTCAAAGACCACCCTCAGCATCACAAGCAGCACAGCAACCTGCAGCTTTCATATTAATTCATGCACTTTCATCATAAACAACTTTAATTTATAAAGCACTTTTATGGTAGTGAAATATACAGTAATACAGCACAGAAACAAGCCCATTGGTCCAACTCATCCATGAGATGCCCCATCTAAATGAGTCCAATTTGTCTGAATGAAAGTTATTTGGCCGATAACCCTCTCAATCATTCCTATCTATGTACCTCTTCAAGTGTGTTTTAAATGTTGTTATTGTACCAGCCTCACATACCTAAGGTAGGAAGATGTGTACAAATATCTCATGGCATATCATAAAAACATCAGTAAACAAAGAAAGCGTCCTGGCACAGAGGCTCTGAGCTCCGCTCTGGGGTATGTGATTAATATAGAGTGGTGAGTGCAGAGTAAACAGGCCTGTCTTCCTGCTGCATGACTCTGTGGTTTCACAAATGACTGGTCTAACTGTAGGATAACTTCTCCCAGTGTGGCGCTCCCTCAGTACTGCCCCTCCCACAATGTGACGCTCCCTCAGTACTGCCCCTCCAACAGTGTGACGCTCCCTCAGTACTGCCCCTCACACAGTGTGGCGCTCCCTCAGTACTTCCCCTCCCACATTGTGGCGCTCCCTCAGTACTGTCCCTCCCAGTGTGGCGCTCCCTCAGTACTGCCTCTCACACAGTGCGGTGCTCCCTCAATACTGCCCCTCCCACAGTGTGGCGCTCCCTCAGTACTGCCCCTCACACAGTGCGGTGCTCCCTCAGTACCGCCCCTCCCACAGTGTGGCGCTCCCTCAGTACTGCCCCTCACACAGTGCGATGCTCCCTCAGTACTGCCCCTCACACAGTGCGGTCCTTACTCAGTACTGCCCCTCCCACAATGTGACGCTCCCTCAGTACTGCCCCTCCCACAATGTGACGCTCCCTCAGTACTGCCCCTCCCACAATGTGACGCTCCCTCAGTACTGCCCCTCCCACAATGTGACGCTCCCTCAGTACTGCCCCTCCCACAGTGTGGCGCTCCCTCAGTACTGCCCCTCCCACAGTGTGGCGCTCCCTCGGTACTGCCCCTCCCACAATGTGACGCTCCCTCAGTACTGCCCCTCCCAGTGTGGCGCTCCCTCAGTACTGCTCCTCCCACAGTGTGATGCTCCCTCAGTACTGCCCCTCTCACAGTGCGGTCCTCCCTCAGTACTGCCCCTCCCACAATGTGACGCTCCCTCAGTACTGCCCCTCACACAATGTGACGCTCCCTCAGTACTGCCCCTCCCACAATGTGACGTTCCCTCAGTACTGCCCCTCCCACAATGTGACGCTCCCTCAGTACTGCCCCTCACACAATGTGACGCTCCCTCAGTACTGCCCCTCCCACAATGTGACGTTCCCTCAGTACTGCCCCTCCCACAGTGTGGCGCTCCCTCGGTACCAGTGCTGCAGTGCTAATTTGTTAGGTGCCGGAGCTGTCACTGGTGCCGAAGTGGCCACTGTTAAATTCCCCGCTGGTTAAAATTTCTCGCTGTTTATTTATTTTATTTTTTACAGAGGTGCCGGAGCGGCACTCCGGTGAGCTCCGGCAGCATTGCACCCCTGCTTAGTAATGCCCCTCCCAGTGTGGTGCTCCCTCAGTACTGCCCCTCCCACAGTGTGGTGCTCACTGATTATCGCTCTGGGAATGTGAGCTTCCATTCTACACTCAGGTTTCTTAAGTCAGATGCAACATCTTCTCCCTCCCCAACATAGCGACTAAAATCAGGGAACTTGCAACTAAGTCGAGGCCCACAGAGCAGATGCCACTGTACTGATGAATGGGGAGACTCCCAGAGTGGTATGCGCAGGTAGATGGGTCATCCTTGCTCAGACTGCCTCCAGTCCCTGCAAAACAGAGCCCGTCCCATTCTGCCGTTAACAAGGGTGTTCCTATCTGAATTTCTTTATTTGTTAAAGATTAATATCCTTTAATATCAAATTCTAACTTACCACTAGATTTTTGAACGATGCCATTGCTTTTAAAATATCAGGATAGTCAGGATGAGATTCCTGAAAAATAAAAAAAATATATAAAGTATTTTAAATGAACACAAAGAGATTCCCAAAGGTTAGTGGGGATGGTATGAGTTTTAAAATGTGGCTTGGAGAAGATCCTTATATCCCCACGTCTGCTGGCTTATCTCTCCATCAGAACAGAGTGTCTTTTTCATAAGTCTGTTTTTACGCACTAGACACACGTGGAATGGCCAGCTGGAAGTGGTTAGGGCCTCAGTGCTGCAGGAGTCAGAGGATGCTGATGCCCATTTGTTCTGCTTTTAGTTTAGTTTAGTTTAGTTTAGAGATACAGGGCGGAAACAGGCCCTTAGGCCCACTGAGTCTGCACCGACCAGCGATCCCCGCACATCAACACTATCCGACACACACTAGGGACAATTTACACATACACCAAGCCAATTAACCTACATACCTGTACGTCTTTGGAGTGTGGGAAGAAACTGAAGATCTCAGAGGAAAACCACACGGTCACGGGGAGAACGTACAAACTCCGTACAGACAGCACCCGTGGTCGGGATCAAACCCGGGTCTCCGGTGCTGCAGGTGCTGTAAGGCAGCAGCTCTAACGCTGCGCCACCGTAGCCGTCCTTATGTATTATGCTTCTGTATTAACAGGAATTACGAAGATATTTTCAGTTTTCAGTGGGTGTTGGAGCTAATCCAAGTCTCAGAAGCATAAAGCAAGACAAGGAACATTGAGACCAGAGAGTCAAAGGTATGGTGCAAGGTTTGAGCTCTTGATCTTTAAACATGTTTTCCCTCAACTGATGAAACACTATGCTGGCACTCTGAAGTTGAAAGTGAATTTCAGAATAAGGCTGCCTTCACTGAGAGATGCTCCATATTTTCCAGGATGGTTATACTGAGAGGACAGGGTTGGTTGAAGATCGTTGTCCAATGGATGCTGAGCACGAGGCCAGTCCTCTCATATGCTTCAGTAAAGAAGGGAACAATGACTTATAGCTTGGACCAAGCATGCACAAGTTCAAACAGGGTCTGTATGCTCCAGCTTGTCTCCGTTAGAATTGATGTAATGCTGGAGTGCAGGGACTGTGACTTGAAGAGTTTCATGATAATCTCTGTCTAAATGTAGTGCCAGGTCCTTCAACCTGGAGGTTTACAACATAGTGAAAGAGTCATACAGCGTGGAATCAGGCTCTTCGGCCCAACTTGACCACACTGGCCAACATGCCCCATCTACACGAGTCCACCTGCCTGCTTTTGGCCCATATCCCCCTAAACCGATCCACGTAACTGTCTAAATGTTTCTTAAATGTTGCAATAGTACCTAACTCAACTACTTCCCCTGGCAGCTCATTCCATACAACCATAACCCTTTGTGTAAAAAGGTTACCCCTCAGGTTCCTATTAAATCTTTACCTCCTCACCTTAAACCTATGTCCTCTGGTTCTCAAATTAACATACAAGGTAACAGCAGGAAGGGTTCACTCAGAGCCTTGAGGATGCTCAGCCATTGAATTAGATCACGACTTAGATCAGGTGTGGTCTCATCAATGCCCTCCCTATATGACTGAAGTATCATCTTCCGACTTTTGTACTCAATTTGCCCAATGATAAACAATCACATTCTGTTACTTATGTCTGTCTGTCTGTCTTACTTGTACTTATGACTCGCTGTGCCTGCACACCAGCCCTTGTGAACGGGGCCAGGCCCAGTTTTCCTGCACCTCAAAGCCTAGCCATCTCTCACTATTTAGATAATGTGCTTCTTTATTAGAGTCAGTCATACAATGTGGAAACAGGCTCTTCGGCCTTACTTGCCCACAATGACCAACATGTCCCATCTACATTAGTCCCACCTGCCTCCATTTGACCCATATTCCTCTAAACCTATCCTATCCATATACCTGTCTAAATGTTTCTTAAATGTTAACTTTATTCTGCTTACTCTGTCAATTTCTGCCCCAATCACTATCTTCCTTTGTAGCCGCTACATCAGGTTTCACAGCTTGCTTTGCTCCTTATGTGTGCGTCGTTCAAACACAGCAACTCTACCTCAGATTATCATCCAAGACATTCACATAAGCTGCAGAAACTATGGCCACAGCACTCATCCCTGTGGTATACCACTTGATTTATCGTGTCAACCAGACTCATTGATGCCTCCTCACTTCTTCCTGTTGGCCAGACGACTTTCTATCCATGCCACTCCTCTCCTCCTACACCTTCAGCTGTTATTGTCAGCCATAACTTTTGATGTGGCACCTAATCTGGTAGCACACCATCTTGCTTTGAACAATAAATAGTTCTAACATTATTTTGTTACACCAAAACCAGGTTGATTTTGCCTGATTACACTTCTACAGGCAGACGTGGTGAAGGCTTGAAACTCTGAAAACAGCAACGAATGCTGGCCCAATTGTTTTCCGAAAATATTCACATTTTGTTACATAGAGGTTTTAAGGCATATGAGGAAAACAAGAGTATTGATACTTGAGGCAATAGACAATAGGTGCAGGAGTAGGCCATTCAGCCCTTCGAGCCAGCACCGCCATTCAATGCGATCATGGCTGATCACTCTCAATCAGTACCCCGTTCCTGCCTTCTCCCCATACCCCCTCACTCCGCTATCCTTAAGAGCTCTATCCAGCTCTCTCTTGAAAGCATCCAACGAACTGGCCTCCACTGCCTTCTGAGGCAGAGAATTCCACACCTTCACCACTCTGACTGAAAAAGTTCTTCCTCATCTCCGTTCTAAATGGCCTACCCCTTATTCTTAAACTGTGGCCCCTTGTTCTGGACTCCCCCAACATTGGGAACATGTTTCCTGCCTCTAATGTGTCCAATCCCCTAATTATCTTATATGTTTCAATAAGATCCCCCCTCATCCTTCTAAATTCCAGTGTATACAAGCCCAATCGCTCCAGCCTTTCAACATACGACAGTCCCGCCATTCCGGGAATTAACCTAGTGAACCTACGCTGCACGCCCTCCATAGCAAGAATATCCTTCCTCAAATTTGGAGACCAAAACTGCACACAGTACTCCAGGTGCGGTCTCACCAGGGCCCGGTACAACTGTAGAAGGACCTCTTTGCTCCTACACTCAACTCCTCTTGTTATGAAGGCCAACATTCCATTGGCTTTCTTCACTGCCTGCTGTACCTGCATGCTTCCTTTCATTGACTGATGCACTGGGACACCCAGATCTCGTTGAACTCCCCCTCCTCCTAACTTGACACCATTCAGATAATAATCTGCCTTTCTATTCTTACTTCCACAACGATCGTGCTGAATGGGAAACAGGCTTGAGGGGCTAAATAACCACCTCCTAATTGTTTCTGCAGTTAGATTTTATATGCTGGGAACTCTTAGGGCAAAAGGGCTCAAGAGAAATGGGGAAAAAGCAGGAACGGGGTACTGATTTTAGATGATCAGCCATGATCATATTGATTGGCGGTGCTGGCTCGAAGGACCGAAAAGCCTACTCCTGCACCTATTTGGTCAGGTACCAAGGGCACAATCTGAGAGTCAGGGTGAGATAATGAGAAGCTTCTTCACTCAGTGTGTGTTGAACATATGGTTTTCTCGAACCCCAGGGCTATTGAGGCTCAGTTATTGAGCTCATACAAAAGAGTGATCCAGAATTTTCTAAATGTCAGGGAATCAAGGTATGTGGGGATGGAGCTGAGGTAGAAGACTGGATGAGTGGCAGAACAGGAAGGAAGGGCAAAAGATACTCACCTCACACACACATATCTAGGACCTTAAAAAGGACTGAAACTGAATGGTTATGCATCATTCAGCACACACAGATACTGGAACAGATGCATTGTTTCACCGACATGCGGGAAGGGAGATGAGCCGGCGGGTGGGGTCGAGATAAGGTGATGTTACCACTGTGTCACCACTGGCCTGACCAGAGGCTCAGATGCAAGGCCTGAGGACTGGAATGAAAGGGTGCACTGCACTACTTTCTGAACTGCACGTAGCCACAGATGATCTCAAAATCTAAGATAAGAATGCATGGTGCAAAGCTTGTGGTGCAGCAAAGAACTGAGCACTGTTTAAGGTGAGTGCTCATGGCAAACCAGGCCAACCGCTACTGCAATACATGGTGATGAATGTTCATAAAAGTGGCCTGTTGCCTCTGAGCACAAAGGCAGAGACCACACGGGGTTCATTGGATGAGATCTCCGATGGCCCATGATCACTCTGCGGGCAGTAAAGTACAATGTTATATGGAGCAACCTGAGAGACAACATCATTAACAGAAGGCAGTGACACAGGAAGCTGCAACTACACCAATGGAAGGAAGCTCACACCATCCTGATGTTAAAATGGAAATCTAGGTCACCTTGAACAAGAGCATCGAAGAAGAGGGAGGCAAAGGTAAACTGTAGGCAGCGAACTACCCGCACGAAGAGGGGAATGGGGCGATGATCAAACTGAACGGTGGTGAGTGGACAGACAGTCACTGTGATGCTGTCAATGTCTACCCTCTGAGGAAGAGGTCTAGCAGCTTCTCAGCGAGGCCAGGATTCCACATCACCTTGAAG